>NW_020257640.1:2840575-2894131 GCF_003255815.1 Theropithecus gelada | reverse complement strand
ACTCCGTCTCAAAAAAAAAAAAAAAAAAAAAAATAGAGGAGGAAAGAATATTTCCAAATTCATTTTATGAAATCAGTATTACTCTGATAACAAAACCAGACAAAGATACCTCAAAAAAGGAAAACTACAGACCACTATCTCTAATGCATATTGATGCAAAAATCTTCAATAAAATACTAGCAAACTGAATTCAACAACATATTAAAAAGATAAGTCATCATGTCCAAGTGGGATTTATCCCAGGATGTAATAAGGATGGGTTAGCATATGTAAATCAATCAAGGTGATACCTTATATCAGCAGAATGAAGGACAAAAACCGTATGATCATTTCAATTGATGCTGAAAAAGCATTTGATAAAGTTCAATATCCCTTTGTGATTAAAAAAAAAACTCTAAAAAACTGGGTATAGATGGAATATACCTCAACACACTAAAAGTCATGTTATGACAGACCCACAGCTAGTATCATACCTGAAAGCCTCCTTTAAGATCTGGAAAAAAGCAGGGATGCCCACTTTCACCGCTGTTATTCAGTGTAGTACTGGAAGACCTAGCTAGAGCAATCAGACAAGAGAATCAAATAAAGGGCATCTAAATTAGAAAGGAAGAATTCAGATTATCATCAGATGATATTATTTTATATTTGGAAAAACCTAAAGAAAAGGAAAAACAGAACTGATAAATTCAGTAAAGTTGCAGGATACAGATCAACATACAAAAATCAGTAGCATTTCTATATGCCAACAGCAAACAAACTGAAGAAAAAATCAGGAAAGTAATCCCATTTACAATAGCCACAAATATAAGGAAATACCTAAGAATAAAAATAATCAAAGAAGTGAAAGATTTCTACAATGAAAACTATAAAATAACGGTATGAGATATCAAAGAGGACACAAAATTTGAAAGATATTCCATGTTCATGGAATAGAAGAGTCAGTATTGATAAAATGTCCATACTTCCTAAAGCAGTTTGCCAATTCAGTTTAATCCCTATCAAAATACCAATGATATTCTTCACAGAAGTAGAAAAAAAATTCTAAAATTTATATGGAACCCCAAAACACTCAGAATAGCCAAAGCCATCCTGAGAAAAAAGAAAAAACTGGAGAACTCATAGTACCTGACTTCAAATTATACTACAGAGCTATAGTTACCAAAACTCAAGGTATTAGCATAAAAACAGACACATAGACCGATGTAACAGAATAGAGAACCCAGAAATAAATCCATACATCTGCAGTGAACTTACTTTTGACAAAGGTGCCAAGAACATACACTGGAGAAAGGACAGTCTTCTTCAATAAATGGTGCTAGGAAAACTGGATTTCCATATGCAGAAGAATGAAACTTGACTTCTATCGCTGGCCATATACAAAAATCAAATCAAAACGGATTAAAGACTTAAATCTAAGACCTCAAACTATGAAACTACTAAAAGAAAATATTGGAGAAGCTCTCCAAAACATTGGTCTATGCAAAGATTTCTTGAATAATATCCCAAAAGCATAGGCAACCAAAGCAAAAATAGACAAATGAGATCACATCAAGTTAAAAAGTTCCTGCACAGCAAAGGAAACAATCAACAAAGTGAAGAGATGATCCACAGAATGGTAGAAAGTTACCCATCTGACAATGGACTAATAACCAGAATATATAAGGAGCTCAGACAACTCAATAGGAAAAAAAATCTAATAATCTGATTTTAAAATGGGCAAAAAATCTGAATAGACATTTCTCAAAAGAAGACATACAAATGGCAAACAAGTTTATGAAAAGGTGCTCAACATCACTGATCATCAGAGAAATGCTAATCAAAACTACAGTGTGATATCATCTCACCCCAGTTATAATGGCTTTTATCCAAAAGACAGGCAATAATGAACGCTGACGAGGATGTGGAGAGAAAGGAACCCTTGTGCAGTGTTGGTGGGAATGTAAATTAGTACAGCAAGTACAGAGTGCCTCAAAAACCCAAAAATGGAACTATCACATGATCTACCAGTCCCACTGCTAGATGTATGCCCAAAAGAAAGGAAATCAGTATATCGAAGAGATAGCTGCACTCCCATGTTTATTGCAGCACTGTTCACAACAGCCAAAATTTGGAATCAACCTAAATATCTATCAGCAGATGAATGGATGAAGAAAATCTGGTACATACAATGAAGTACTATTTGGCCATAAAAAAGAATGAGATCCTATCATTTGCAACAACCTGGATGGAACTGGAGGACATTATGTTAAGAGAAGCCAGGAACAGAAAGACAAACTTCGTATGTTCTCACTCATTTGTGGGAGCCAAAAACAAAGAATTAAACTTGTGGAGATAGAGAGTAGATTGATGGTTACCAGATGGGAAGGGTAGTATGGAGGGTGTGGGGGAAAGTGGGTATGGTTAATGGGTACAAAAGTATAGTTAGAGTGATAGAATGGATAAGATCTAGCATTTGATAGCGTTAACAGGGTGACTACAGTCAATAACTTAATGTACATTTGAAAATAAGTAAAAGAGTATAATTGGAATGTTTGTACACAAAGAAATGATAAATGTTTCAGGTGATGGATACTCCATTTACCCTGATGTGATTGTTACACATTGTATGCCTGTATCTACATATCTTATGTCCCCATAAATATATACAAGTACTATGTACCCATAAAAATTAAAAAAAAAAATAAGATTTTTTTAAAGAATAGAAGGAAGAATTCAGTATTGTACTACTAATAAAGGACATCTGACTACCTTGCCTTAACTCTAGTCAACTTGAGTAGAGGTTGAGCCCCCTGATCTGAAAATTTAAAATTCAAAATGACCCAGAATCTAATACATTTTGAGCACTGATGTGATGCTCAAAGGACATGCTCAGTGGAGCATTTTTTATTTTGGATTTTCGTATTAGGAATGTTCAACCAGTAAGTGTAAGGCATATATCCCAAAATCTGAAAAAATACAAAATCTAAAATACTTTTAGTCTCAAGCACTTTGGGAAAGGGATGCACAACCTGTATTGTGAAAAAACGGATCCATGTTTTATTAATGTGATGCATTTTTAATAAAGGTTGATTTCGCTACCTCTACAATGAACAGTTGTTGTTTGCTTAAGGAATGCAAATTAATCTTAACATCAGCCTGACTAAAGTAATTTTAGGAAGAAAACCTACTGAAAATAAAATGTATCATTCTAAAGTAAAGCATAATGTGTTGGTTGACTTGCCCTAAGAACTGGGAATGTCTTAGCCAGCAACCTTAAGATTACTGAAAACTCAGACTAGCACTACTGACAGCAGAGTTGACAGTGTTGTAAGAGCCCATAGTAGAGGGATCACATCCGGCCTGCATTATGCAGGATTTATACAGTCACCTGACATGCCTTATGTACTGTTGGTTCAGTTCTAAAAATGTGTTTATCGTCTACTTTTTGTAAGATAAAATAATAAATACTGTGTGGAATTCACAGACGAATGACAAGCTCTTGGCCCTCAGGAAACTTTAGCCCTGTCTAAATCCCACAGAAGTTAATATTGCAAATGGCCATCTCCAGTGACCACTTTCTTTCCCAGGTCTCTTATGCTAAATTGAATTTTCAGATAACAGCTGGGAAGTACAGTTTTTGAAAGACAAAATCAGGATCCATGAAGACTTGGATAGATTGGAATGACAGACTGGGTTTAAGAACATAGACTTCGACAAATCATCATAAGTACAGGGCTAGGGTAGGGGATTAGAATATTACAGCAGCATGTATTTTAAAAGTAAGAATATGTAAATGAAGTATGAATCAGCTGCAAAAGAGCTATATTGTATTAACTCAAAGGGTTCAAAAGGGGAGGTTCATCTATTTTTTTTCATTTCTGGATAGCACTCTAAAAATGATATAGAAAAGTGGCAGTTTGAGAAGAGAGGGACCTGTATGGTGAAGGGTCTTGAAACTAAGTTACAACTTGGGAGTACTAGCTGGACGATTGCCACGCAGAAATCTCAGGAGGGAGCCTGTTAACCATCTTTAGATATATGAAGAGCTATTATGTGAAAGAGGAATTAATGTGACTTGCTTTTTAATGGCCTCAGAGAAGAGTTAAGGTCAGTGAATACGTTAGAGGTATGCAGATTTGACCTTAACACAGGAAAGTGTTTCCTAACAGTCATCTGACCAAGGAAGTAGCACGTTCTCCAGTGTGCGAGAACTTTTCTTAGGCTAAGACTAAAAATTACCCACCTCTTGAAGTATTTTGGTGGTTGGACAGACTGTTGTTCCTTCCAACTTTGAGAGATGCCATGATTCTAGGAGTTGTCAAGATTCTTCTTTCTTCATCCCTCCTCCTCTCTGCAACTTAGTCTCTCTGCTTTCTCTCTAAATACAAAAAAAAAAAAAAAAAAAAACCTAGGTAAAAATATACATATCTAATTTACCATCTTTACCATTTTTAAGTGTATCATTCAGTGGTAATAAATACATTTATATTATTTATTTGTCTCCTTCATTATCCCCTTCCAGACTTTGGTTTTCTCTTGATCTATGTCTTTGAAATCCTTTAGGATTTATGCCATATCAAGATCTATAGATTTTTCTATTACTTTCCTCTCCTTAATCACCTGAGGCAATCCAGAATGTTCTTTATCTTCAAATTTTATTTCAAGAATCAGTTTTTGTTGTTCTTTGATGAGCAGTAATTTTTGTTTGTTTTGTTTTGTTTTTGAGACAGAGTCTCGCTCTGTCGCCCAGGCTGGAGTGCAGTGGCGGTATCTCAGCTCACTGCAAGCTCCGCCTCCCCAGTTTACGCCATTCTCCTGCCTCAGCCTCTCGAGTAGCTCGGACTACAGGCGCCTGCCACCTCGCCTGGCTAGTTTTTTGTATTTTTTAGTAGAAACAGGGTTTCACCGTATTAGCCAGGATGGTCTCGATCTCCTGACCTCGTGATCCGCCCGCCTTGGCCTCCCAAAGTGCTGGGATTACAGGCTCGAGCCACCGCGCCCGGCCAGTAATTTGTTTTAAAAGCATAAAGGAACAGAATCTCAACTGCACTCAGCGAGGACAGTGGGTACAATGAAGGCATATGTGACCTTTAGCAACTAGTATTTTTGAGCTGAAAGATGAAAAGTAGGACATGAAGACTGTTCTCTTGACCAGAGGTTGGCAGATTATTTCGGTAAAGAACCAGATAGTAAATATTTTAGTCTTTGAGAACCTCGTAGTCTCTTTCACAGCTACTTAGCTCTGCCAATTGTAGCATGAAAGCAGCACAGAGGAATGAATATGGCTGAACTCCAGTAAACTGTGTTTATGCAACAGGTGGTTGGCCAGATTTGCCCTTTGGGTTAGAGTTTGCTACAACTTTAGGTTAGGCCCTACAGAGGCTGTTCCCTTTAAATCCGGAGCTCTTCACAGATAGATGATTGTAAGAGTTGCTTATGCCTGAAATAAGATATGACTGCTTAAGACACATGATTTCCTGATTGAAGATGAGCTTTCATCAGTCTGTTTCCTATTTCCATATAACTATAATGCATCACAGTTGATTACAGTATATTTTAAAAATATCTAGGAAGAAGTGGTGAAGTTGACTGAGAAATGCCTTAATAATGTCATTGAGAACCCAGGACTGAATGCCATGAGAGTTCCTCCTGACTTCAAGAGTAACATTTTGAAGGCTCAAGTAGAAGCAGTGCATAAGGTAAGCTGCCTTTGATAGACAGCCCTGGTGAAGTGAAAAGAGTGTGGAATGTAGAGAGTTGCCTTCCCCAACTCTAAATTCTAATCAAGCTAGTTTAAGGGCACAGTCAGGGGGTTAAAAAATAAGAGTAAAGATGCTCAGGGGGATTTGAAGGCTAAAAAAGCCAAATTTGTATAGAAGTGAGCCTTCAATTTTTGCCACTTTGATAGCCAGAAAGTCTTATGATTTTTAAAGGCTTATTTCAGTATTAAATCTATGATTCTAGGTCTGTCTTTATCCATCCACTATTCCCCACAACCCATCTACCCTCAGTTTGGCAATATGTTTATGTAATTAGCAAAAAGAGTGAGGTACAAGCTGAAGAGTTGGCTGTGACATGGTGAAGGATGGAGTGAGTAGGGACCAGCTCCCGTGAGGGATGCAGCAGCCTTGCTCTCAAAATCAGCTTTTGCTTGGCTCTCTGTGACTTTCAAACTTACATTCTGTCCTAAAACCAGGACAGAAGCCTGCCTCACTAAGTCAGTTGTCAACTAGGATTTCAAATTCACCTGTTATTGAGAAGATGCACTTTACCCATCCTGTCCTGAGATACAAGCCTTGAAGAGACCTGAGTGGACTTTAGGAATATTGTTCATGTTCTTTATCCATTTTCTCCCCAGAATACAAATATAAAATATTTACATATAAAATAAATATAAAATATAATAGTATTGACTCTAGAATCTTATTTCTATTCTACCACTTACTAGCTTTGTGACTTGGGCAAGTTAGTTAATTTCTGTGAACCTCAGTTTAATTTTGTATAAAATAGGATAGTGGTAGTAACTACCTTAAGGTGGGTTGTAAAGGTGAAATAAGATAATTGGAATAGTGCCTGGCACATAATGAGCATTTAGAAACTGTTGACCCTTGATAGTTATAGTAGCAGTAGTAGTAATAGTTATCATTTGCTATGGTAGTAATAGTTATCATTTGCTATGGTCATTGCTATGGTCTGAATGGTTGCATTGCCCCTCAAAATTTTGTATGTTGAAACCTAATCCTCAAAGCCATGGTATTAACACATGGGGCCTTTGGCAGAGCCCCCAAGAGTGGGCTTAGTGCTCTTATAAAAGAGGCTGGAGGGAACTTGTTTAACCCTTCAGTCATGTGAGGATGCAGTGAGAAGGCGCCATGTGTGAGGAATGGACCCTCACCAGACACTAAATCTGCCAGTGCCATAATCTTTGGTTTCTCAGCCCCCTAAACTGCAAGGAATAAATATTTGTTATTTATAGGCCACCCAGATTATGGTGTTTTGTTAGAGCAGCTTGAATGGACTAAGAAATCATTACCTTACATTTCAGTTATCATTTTGGATCTTTCTTGACTTGAAGAAGAGAGAAATAACATGAGTTGCCTAAAGTTAAAGGGATTTGATTTTACAGTGAAAAGACCTTCTCATGAAGAGAAATCCAGGACCAAATACCTTCACTGTGAAATCTACTAAACATTTATAGAAGAAATATTAGCAGTTCTACACAAAGTTCTTCAAAAAGAGGAAGGAACACTTCCCAGTTCATTTTATGAGACTAGTGTCACCCCAATAGCAAAACCAGAAAAAAAAAAAGACAAGAAACCACAGACTAGTACTCCTCATGAACATTAACTTAAAAGTTCTTAACAAAATATACTCAACAGTTTATAAGTAGGATCATACATCATGACCAAGTATGGTTTATCTTGGGGAAAATGTTGGTTTATCATTCAAAACCCAAGATAGTTCACCATATTAAAAAATACATAAAATTGTCTCAATTCACGTAGAAAAGGCATTTCACAAAATTCAACACCTGTTCATGATAAAAACTCTCAGCAAACTAGCAAGAGAATGGAACTCCTTCAGCTTGATAAAGAGCATTTAAGAACAAAATCTATATCATAATTAATGATGAAAGGCATGTCCACTGAAATAGCTAAAATTAAACACTGACCATCCCTGTGCTGGTGATGATGGAGCTCCTGCGGTGCACATATGTTGCTGGTAAGAACATAAAATGGTATAAACACTTTAAAAGAGTTTGGCAATGCATTAAACATACTCATATCATCTAACCCAGCAATTACATTCTTAGATATTTGTCCAAGAGAAATCAAAACTCAGGTTAACACAGCTGTTAGTACATGAATGTTCCTAGCAGCTTTATACGAAATAGCTAAAAACTGGAAAAAATCCAAATGTTCATCGAAAACAGGTAATTGTGATGTATCTATACAATGAAATGCCTCTCTGAATAAAAAGGAATGAATTAGTGACTTATACAACATGAGTGAATCTCAAAGACATATCCATGCTGCTCTAAAGAAGCAGACGCAAAGGATAGGTACTGTGATTCCAATTATGTGAAACTGTATAAAGTATAGATCATCGTTTACCTCAAATAAGGGTTTTTTTCATGGGATTGTGTGGGAAGCCTCAAGGGAATATTGAGGTGGGGAGTAGGGGAGATAGTAGAAATGTTTGTATGCCATTTAAAAAAAAAATATTGAACTCTACTTTTTTTTAAAAAAAATGGGTGCATTATTGATGCCAGGTGTGGTGGCTCATGCCTCTAATCCCACCACTTTGGGAGGCCGCGCAGGTGGATCACTTGACATCAGGAGTTCGAGACCAGCCTGACCAACATGGTGAAACCCTGTCTCTACTAAAAATACAAAAATTAGCCAGGTGTGGTGGTGCACACGTGTAATCCCAGCTACTCGGGAGGCTGAGGCAGGAGAATCGCTTGAACCTGGGAGGCAGAGGTTGCAGTGAGCTGAGATTGCACCACTGCACTCCAGCCTTGGGGGACAGAGTGAGACTCTATCTCTAAAAAAATAAAACATGGGTGCATTATTGAGAACCATCTAGTAAGATCGTATGAATTTGTATACAAAATAAAAAATGAATCTTTGATTATTAATTTAGGTATGGGGTAGGCTTGTACTAGGTGCACAGCTGATATTTCCATAGATAAGGTATGATTACCTCTAATTTTAATTGAAGCAAACTGAAGTTTCTATTTTTACCAGAAAGAAATGTAAATTTCTTGTTACTTTAGTATCCTTAACAAAGATTTACTTTTCTTTAATATTTCATTTTCTTAGGTTACAAAAGAAGATAGCTTATTAAGTCATAAAAATGCCAATGTTCAGGATGCTGCCACAAACAGGTACAGTTCTGGATAGACTGAATTAAATTGATGTTCTTATCTACCTTTTTTGTCTTTTTTTTCTTCTCAGTCTATCACCACATGGTTTCAGGATGTCTGTCTGAAAGATAGCTTGAATTCACTCTATTGTATCCGTTACAGACCACTTAGTACCTAGTTTTATATTTGAAGATGTTCCTGATTATTCTCCCAACATTCCCATTTATCTTCAACTGATTCAAACCAACAGAGCAGAAACCATCTTAAAGATATGTATAATCTTTTCAGTTACCTGGTAAGGAGTGTGTATTATTCTCTTACAGTAAACTTTGGTGTCATCCTGTTATCACAATGGCCTTGTTTTTGTGCCTTAGTTGCCATGGGTTCTCACAGTAGCTGAGTAACTTTCTTTGCTTCTCCCTCCAAGTCTCTTCTGCCCTTCTTCTCTTTAATGAGTATTTTGCCATTTATTTGTCTTGTTAGTTAGGCTTTTATTCCATGCTTTATGGCAATTGATTTTCTTCACCACTGTGAATCTAATGTTTTGTGCTTGATGTTAAAAAATGTTGATCAAATAAATGCTGTTTCTTTTTTATTATTCAAAACGTAGTCAGTCAAGGGTTTTATGATTAATCATACTCAGTTCCAGATACCGTAATCAACATAGCACCGCACATAGCATGCATAGTATGTAGCACTTTATGTAATAGTTAGTACTCAACAAAAGTACTAATTGGTGATCAGGGTAAAGCTAGAATTAAAACTTGACCTTTTAACTAATTCTGATTACCAGGCACAGTGTCTCAGACCTGTAATCCCAGCACTTTCAGATGTCAAGGCTGGAGGATCACTCGAGGCCAGCAGTTTGAGATTGGCTTGGGCAACATAGTGAGACCCTGTCTCTACAATTAAAAATAAAAAATTAGCTGAGCATGGTGATCCCTGCTGTTGTCCTAGCAACTCAGGAGACCTAAGAGGGACAATTTCATGAGCCCAGGAGTTTGAAGCTGCAGTGAGCTATGATTGCACCACTGCACTTCATTCTGAGTGACAGAGTGAGACCTTTTTTTTTTTTTAAAAAAAAAAAAAAAAAAAAAAGGCCAGGCATGGTGGCTCACGCCTGTAATCCCAACACTTTGGGAGGCTGAGGCGGCTGGACCACCTGAGGTCAGGAGTTCGAGACCAGCCTGACCAATATGGTGAAACCCCGTCTCTACTAAAAAATACAGAAATTAGCTGGGCATGGTGTACTCCCAGCTACTGGGGAGGCCAAGATAGGAGAATCGCTTGAACCCAGGAGGTGGAGGTTGCAGTGAGCTGAGATCGTGCCACTGTACTCCAGCGTGGGCAACAGAGCGAGACTCTGTCTCAAAAAAAAAAAAAAAAAAAGTAAAGAAAATTCTAATAACAACTGTTCATACTAACATTTCTAGTACTATTGTTGTTATTGAAGTTTTTCAGAATAACCTTGTCAAAATTTTTTGTTTGCCAGGAGAAGGGTAATGGGGACAGGACTGCCCCATATTCATCAGAAGTTTCATTGAACTCTTGAAGCTGGAAAGAGCCTAAAACATACCCCAACTTTCTTCCAGATTTATATTTCTAAATGGCTGTTCATATTTTGAATAATCTATTTTTCCCCTAGGATTTCAAATGCATCCTTTGAAATATTCTAGGTTCTTATATAAACATGGGTCTATTTCAGGATGTTTTCTTTCTCTGTTAATCTATTTTTCCCCATGCCATACCACACTGTTTTGTTTTACTGTACCTCCTTTTTAAAAATGCAATATTTCAGGCATACAGACACTATGGAGAAGTATATAATTCATACCTGTATACCAAATATCAAGCTATGTCACATGTTAACGTTTTACCATAGTAGATTTAGATCATTTTTCTTTCATTTTTTACTGACATAATTCACATACCACAAAATTCATTCTTTAAAAATACACAACTCAGTAATTTTACAAAATTGTGCAATTATTACCACGATAATAAATTCTAGAACATTGAGAATGTTCTAGAAACACCATAGGTCTAGAAACTCCTTACCCTTTCCAGACCTTAGGTAAGGTAGAAACCTGCATACTCACTCGGATGAGTATTATAGTGAGTATGAAGGTTTCTACCTTACCTAAGGTCTAGAAACACCATTAGCAGTCACCCCACATTCTGCTTCTTCCCCAGCACCTGGCAACCACTAATCTACTTTCTGTCTCTGTGGATTTACCTACTCTGGACAGTTTATGTCAAGGGAATTATACAATACGTATCCTTTTGTGCCTGGCTTCTTACATTCAATGTAATATTTTCCAAGTTTGTCCATATTGTAGCATATATTGGTACTTTATGCTTCCATATGGCTAAATAATATTCCATTGTATAGATATACCACATTTATTTGTCCATATATCAGTTGGACATTTGAGTTGTTTCCACTCTTTGGCTATTATGAATAAAACTAGAAATGAATATTTGCATACAAATTTTTTTGGTAGATATACTTTCAGTTCTCCTTAGTATACCTAGGAGTAACACCATTTCTCCTCAGTCATATGGTAACTCTATATTTAACTTTCTTAAGAACTGCCAAATGTCTTCCAAAATGGCTGTAACATTTTTCATTCTTACCAGCAATGTATGAGGATTCCAACTTCTCCATGTCATTGATGATGCTTATTATTCTCCTTGTTTATTATACTCATCCTAGTGAATATGAAGTGCGTCTCATTGTGGTTTGATTTGCAAATGCCTAAGGACTAATGATGTTGAACATCCTTTCGTGTATATGTCTTCTTTGGAGAAATGTCTATTAAGATCATTTATTTTTATAGTGACAACTTCATTGATAAATTTGATTCAAATAACACATGATTTATCCATTTAAAGTGTGCAATTCAGTAGTTTTTAGTACATTCCGTATTTAGTACAGATACATGCAACCGCCACCAGTAACAAATTTCAGAATATTTTCACCACCTCAAAAAGAAATCCCCTACTCTTTAATTGTAACTCCATCTACCCTGCACTGCCTTTCCCCTAATCCTGAGGAAGCACTCTTCTACTTTCTGTCCCTATAGATTTACCTATATGGACATTTCATATAAATGATATTCTGTAATATGAGGTCTTTTGTGTCTGGCCTTCACTTAGCATAATGTTTCCAGGGTCATCCATACTGTACTATTATATATCAGGACTTTATTTCCTGTTATGGCTGTATATTTCATCGTATGGATATACCACATTTTGTTTATTCATCTATTGATAGACATTTAGATTGTTTCCACCTTCTGGCTGTTATGAATATTGCAGCTACGAATAGTCATGTACAATTTTTTGTTTGAACAGTTTTTCAGTTACACATCTAGAGTAGAATTCCTGAGTCATGTGGTAACTCTAATTTTAACCTTTAAGGAACTGCCAAACTGTTTTCTACAACCTCTGCACCATTTTCTGTTCCTCCCAGTAATGAGTGAGGGTTTTTATTTCTTTACACTCTCATGGTATTTCACTGTACTTTTTTTTTTTTTTTTGAGACAGGGTCTTGCTCTGTCACCCAGGTTGGAGGGCAGTGGCATGAGCACAACTCACTGCAGCCTCAAACTTAGGCTCAAATGATCCTCCCACCTCAGGTTTCTTAGTAGCAGGGACTACAGGCACACGCCACCATGCTCGGCTAAGTTTTTTTTTATTTTTAGGAGAGACAAGGTGTCACTATGTTGCCCAGGCCGGTCTTTGAACTCCTGAGCTCAAGCGATCCTCCCATCCCAGCCTTCCAAAGTGCTGGAATTACAGGTGGTAGCCACCGCACCCAGCCTTAGTGTACTTTTGATTTGCATTTCTCTAGTGATTAAGAATGTTGGGGATCTTTTTTATACTTTATGTTCTAGGGTATATGTACACAAAGTGCAGGTTTGTTACATATGTATACATGTGCCATGTTGGTGTGCTGCACCCATTAACTCATCATTTAAATTAGGTATATCTCCTAATGCTATCCTTCCCCCTCCTCCACCCCACAACAGGCCCCAGTGTGTGATGTTCCCCTTCCTGTGTCCAGGTGATCTCATTGTTCAATTCCCACCTGTAAGTGAGAACATGCAGTGTTTGGTTTTCTGTTCTTGCGATAGTTTGCTGAGAATGATGGTTTCCAGCTGCATCCATGTTCCTACAAAGGACATGAACGCATCCTTTTTTATGGCTGCATAGTATTCCCTGGTGTATATGTGCACATTTTCTTAATCCAATCTGTCACTGATGGACATTTGGGTTGGTTCCAAGTCTTTGCTATTGTGAGTAGTGCCACAATAAACATACGTGTGCATGTGTCTTTATAGCAGAATGATTTATAATCCTTTGGGTATATACCCAGTAATGGATGGCTGGGTCAAATGGTACTTCTAGATCCTTGAGGAATTGCCACACTGTCTTCCACAATGGCTGACCTAGTTTACAGTCCCGCCAACAGTGTAAAAGTGTTTCTATTTCTCCATGTCCTCCCCAGCACGTATTGTTTCCTGACTTTTTAATGATCACCATTCTAACTGGTGTGAGATGGTATCTCATTGTGGTTTTGATTTGCATTTCTCTGATGGCCAGTGATGATGAGCATTTTTTCATGTGTCTGTTGGCTGTATGAATGTCTTCTTTTGAGAAGTGTCTGTTAATTTCCTTTGCCCACTTTTTGATGGGGTTGTTTTTTTCTTGCAAATTTGAGTTCTGTGTAGGTTCTGGATATTAGCCCTTTGTCAGATGAGTAGATTGCAAAAATTTTCTCCCATTCTGTAGGTTGCCTGTTCACTCTGATGGTAGTTTCTTTTGCTGTGCAGAAGCTCTTTAGTTTAATTAGATCCCATTTGTCAATTTTGGCTTCTGTTGCCATTGCTTTTGGTGTTTTAGACATGAAGTCCTTGCCCATGCCTATGTCCTGAGTATTGCCTAGGTTTTCTTCAAGGGTTTTTATGGTATTAGGTCTAACATTTAAGTCTCTAATCCACCTTGAATGAATTTTTGTATAAGGTGTAAGGAAGGGATTCAGTTTCAGCTTTCTACTTATGGCTAGCCAGTTTTCCCAGCACCATTTGTTAATAGGGAATCCTTTCCCCATTTCTTGTTTTTGTCAGGTTTATCAAAGATGAGATGGTTGTAGATGTGTGGTATTATTTCTGAGGGCTCTGTTCTGTTCCATTGGTCTATATCTCTGTTTTGGTACCAGTACCATGCTGTTTTGGTTACTGTAGCCTTGTAGTATAGAAAAAATTGACACCCTAACATCACAATTAAAAGAACTAGAGAAGCAAGAGCAATCACATTCAAAAGCTAGCAGAAGGCAAGAAATAACTAAGATCAGAGCAGAACTGAAGGAGATAGAGACACAAAAAAATCCTTCAAAAAGTCAATGAATCCAGGAGCTGGTTTTTTGAAAAGATCAACAAAATTGACCACTAGCAAGACTAATAAAGAAGAAAAGAGAGAAGAATCAAATAGATGCAATAAAAAATGATAAAGGGGATATCACCACTGACCCCAAAGAAATACAGACTACCATCAGAGAATACTATAAACACCTCTACACAAATAAACTAGAAAACCTAGATGAAATGGATAAATTCCTGGACACATACACTCCCCCAAGACTAAACCAGGAAGAAGTTGAATCCCTGAATAGACCAATAGCAGGCTCTGAACTTGAGGCAATAATTAATAGCCTACCAACCAAAAAAAGTCCAGGACCAGACAGATTCACAGCCGAATTCTACCAGAAATATAAGGAGGAGCTGGTACCATTCCTTCTGAAACTATTCCAATCAACAGAAAAAGAGGGAATCCTTCCTAACTCGTTTTATGAGGCCAACATCATCCTGATATCAAGGCCTGGCAGAGACACCACAAAAAAAAAAGAATTTTAGACCAATATCCCTGATGAACATCGATGCAAAAATCCTCAATAAAATACTGGCAAACCAAATCCAGCAGCACATCAAAAAGCTTATCCACCATGATCAAGTGGGATTCATCCCTGGGAGGCAAGGCTGGTTCAACATACACAAATCAATAAACGTAATCCAGCATATAAACAGAACCAAAGACAAAAACCACATGATTATCTCAATAGATGCAGAAAAGGCCTTCAACAAAATTCAACAGCCCTTCATGCTAAAAACTCTCAATAAATTTGGTATTGATGGAACATATCTCAAAATAATAAGAGCTATTTATGACAAACCCACAGCCAATATCATACTGAATGGGCAAAAACTGGAAGCATTCCCCTTAAAAACCGGCACAACAGGGATGTCCTCTCTCACCACTCCTATTCAACATAGTGTTGGAAGTTCTGTCCAGGGCAATCAGGCAAGAGAAAGAAATAAAGGGTATTCAATTAGGAAAAGAAGAAGTCAAATTGTCCCTGTTTGCAGATGACATGATTGTATATTTAGAAAACCCCATCGTCTCAGCCCAAAATCTTCTTGAGCTGATAAGCAACTTCAGCAAAGTCTCAGGATACAAAATCAATGTGCAAAAATCACTAGCATTCTTATACACCAATAACAGACAAACAGAGAGCCAAATCATGAATGAACTCCCGTTCACAATTGCTTCAAAGAGAATAAAATACCTAGGAATCCAACTTTCAAGGGATGTAAAGGACCTCTTCCAGGAGAAGTACAAACCACTGCTCAATGAAATAAAAAGAGGACAAACAAATGGAAGAACATTCCATGCTCATGGATAGGAAGAATCAATATCGTGAAAATGGCCATACTGCCCAAGGTAATTTATAGATTCAATGCCATCCCCATTAAGCTACCAATCACTTTCTTCACAGAATTGGAAAAAATTACTTTAAAGTTCATATGGAACCAAAAAAGAGCCCGCATGGCCAAGACAATCCTAAGTCAAAAGAACAAAGCTGGAGGCATCACGCTACCTGACTTCAAACTATGTTGGGGATCTTTTCATGTGTTTATTGGCCATTCGTATAACTTCTTTGGAGAAATGTCTATTCAAGTCCTTTGCCCATTTTTAAATTTTATCTTTATTTTGTTATTTTTTAGAGACATTATTGCTTAATCACCCAGGCTGGAATGCAGTGGCATGATCATAGGTCACTGTAACCTTGAACTCCTGGGCTTAAGCAATCTTCCTGCCTCAGCCCTCTGAGTAGCTAGGATTACAGGCACACACCACCATGCCCAGCTAATTTTTAAAAACATATTTTTTTTAGAGATAGGGTCTCACTAAGTTATCTAGACTGGTCTCAAGCTCCTAGCCTAAGGCAATCCTCTTACCTTGGCCCTGCAAAGTGCTGGGATTATAGGTTTGACCTATTGTGCCTGCCCACCCCATTTCTTTTTTTTTTTTTTTTTTTTCGAATCCCATGATAGATTACCCATTTTTAAATTGGGTTTATTTTATTGTTGAGTTGTAGGAGTCCTTGATTGAATATCAATTCCTGATACTAGACTTTTACCAGATACATGATTTCGAAATATTTTCTCCCATTCTGTGGATTGTCTTTTCACTTTCTTAGTGATGCTTTTTGATGGATAAAAATTATTTGTTTTGATGAAGTCAAATTTATCTACTTTTCTTTTTTTTTTTTTTTTTTTTTTTTTTTTGAGACGGAGTCTCGCTCTGTCGCCCAGGCTAGAGTGCAGTGGCCGGATCTCAGCTCACTGCAAGCTCCGCCTCCCGGGTTTACACCATTCTCCTGCCTCAGCCTCCCGAGTAGCTGGGATTACAGGCGCCTGCCACCTCGCCCGGCTAGTTTTTTGTATTGTTAGTAGAGACGGGGTTTCACCATGTTAGCCAGGATGGTCTCGATCTCCTGACCTCGTGATCCGCCCGTCTCGGCCTCCCAATCTACTTTTCTTAGGTTGCTTCTGCTTTTGGTGTTTTATATAAGCAACCATTGCCAAATTCAAGATCATAATGATGTACTCCTATATATATATATATTTATTTAACAGTTGCATAGCTTTGGATAGAACTTCCAGTATAGGAAACTTATATTTAGATCTTCCATCTATTTTCAGTTAATTTTTTTAGCTGGGCATGGTGGCTCATGCCTATAATCCAGGCTGAGGTGGGAGTATTGTTTGAGCCCAGGAGTTCAAGACCAGCCTGGGCAACATAGCAAGACCCCGCCTCTACAATTTTTTTTTTTAAACTAGCCAAGCATGGTGGTGCATACTTGTAGCTCTAGCTACTTGGGAGGACTGCTTGAGCCAGGAGGTTGAGGATGCAGTGAGTTGCATTCATGCCACTGTACTCCAGCCTGGGTGACAGAGCAAGACCCTGTCTCAAAAAAAAAAAAAAAGAAAAAGAAAAGAAAAGAAAAATTGTATATGCTGTGAGGTAGGGGTCCAACTTCATTCTTTTGGTTGTGGATAAACAGGTGTCTCTATCCTAGATCTTGGCAGTCCTATCAATCGGTTGGTCGTTTCCTTCTGGTCCTGGGCTCTGAGTTCTATTCCATTGATCTATATGTCTGTCCCTATGCCAGTGCCATGCTGTTTTGATTACTGTAGCTTTGTAGTAAGTTTTGAATTAGGATGTGTGAGTCTTCCAACTTTTTTTTTTCCCCAAGATTCTTTTGACAATTAAGGATCTCTTGCCATTTTGTATAAATTTTAGAATCAGCTTTTCCCTTTATGCAAAACAGGCTGCTGCGATTTTAATAGGCATTGCATTGAACCTATAGATTGCTTTGGTTAGTACTGTAACTTTAACAGTATTAAGTCTTCAGATACATGATGTAGGATATCTTCCCATTTATTTAGGTGTTCTTTAATTTCAGTGGTGTTTTGTAGTTTTCAGTGTACAAGTCTTTTGCCTCCTTGGTTAAATTATTTCCTAGGTATTTACATATGTTATGCTGTTGTAATGTTGTTAATTTTGTTTTCAAACTGTTCACTGCTAGTGTATAGAAATACGACCAATTTTTGTGTATTTATCTTGTATTTTGCAACTCTGCTGAGTTTATTAGATCTAATAGGTTTTTTCTGCATTTTTTTTTAAGGACGAAGTCTTGCTCTTGTTGCCCAGGCTGGAGTGCAATTTCAGCACAATTTCAGTTCACTGCAACCTCTGCTTTCTGGGTTCAAGCGATTCTCCTGCCTCAGCCTCCCTAGTTGCTGTGATTACAGGCCCCCACCAGCATGCCCAGCTAAATTTTTGTATTTTTAGTACAGACAGAATTTTACCATATTGGCCAGGCTGGTCTCGAACTCCTGACCCCAGGTGATCTGCCTGCCTCGGCCTCCCAAAGTGCTGGGATTACAAGCGTGAGCCACCACACTGGCCAGTTTTTTCTGCATTGTATAAGATTTTCTATATACATGATTATGGCATCTGTGAATAGTGATAGTTTTACTTCCTTATTTCCAGTTAGGAAGTTTTTATTTCTTTTTCTTACCTGATTGCTTTGGCTAGAACTTGCAATACAGTGTTGAATAGAAGAGATAAAAACTGGCACTCTTATTTATTCCTGAAAGGGATAAAGGGAAAGCTTTCAGTCCTTCACCATTGAGTGTTGTGTGTGTGTTTCTCATATATGCCCTTTACCATACTGTGGAAATTCCCTTCTGTTCTGTTTGTTTTTATCATGAAAAAGTGTTGCATTTTTGTCTTAAGCTGTTTCTGCATCAATTGAGATGCTCATGTGTGGGATCTTTTCCTTCATTCTGTTAATGTGATGTGGTTTTCTGATACTGAACCACTTTTGCACTTCTAGAACAAATCCTACTCGGTCATGTTATATAAGCTTTTTAATATTCTTCTGGATGCAGTTTGATAGCATTTTTTAATGACTTTTGCATATATACTTATAAGGGATATTGGTCTGTAGGTTTGTCTAACTCCTGGCATCAAGCAGTCCTCCTACCTCAGCCTCCCAAATTGCTGGGGATTATAGCTGTGAGCCAGCATGCCTGGCTGGTTTGTAATTTTCTTACATTGTCTTTATTTGACTTTGGTGACAGGGTAATAATGTTGGCCTCATAGAATGATTTAGAAAGTGTTCCCTCTTCTTCTGTGTTTGGGAAGAGATTGAGAAAGACTATTGTTAGTTCTTTAATGTTTGGTAGAGTTCACCAGTGAAGCTATGGTCCTGGGCTTTTTGTTGTTGGAAAGTTTTTGATTACTGATTCAATCTCTGCTTGTTATAAGTCTGTTCAGATTTTCCATTTCGTCTTGAGTTAGTTTTGGTAATTTGTTTTCAGGAATGTTTGCATTTCACCTAGGCGATTTAATTTACTGGAATAAATTGCTCATAGTATTTTCTTCAAATCCTTTTTGTTTTTTACTGAGAGGCTCCACTATTTTTAATTTCTGATATTAGTTGAATCTTTTTTCTTCCTCATAAGTCTAGCTAAATATTTGTCAGTGTTGTTGATCTTTCAGTGAACTAACTTTTGGATTTAAGTTTTTCTTAATAGACATCTACAGAACTATCCACCCAAAAACAACAATATACATTCCTCTCATCACCACATGGCACATACTCTAAAGTCGATTACATAATCGAACATACAGTATTCCTCAACAAATGCAGAAGAACTGAAATCAGAGCAGCCACTCTCAGACCACAGCACAATCAATCAAATTTAGAAATCAAGACCAAGAAATTCTCTCAAAACCATACAGTTACATGGAAATGAAATAACCTGCTCCTGAATGACTTTTGGATATATGATAAAAATAAGGCAGAAGTCAAGAAGTTATTTGTAGCTAGTGAGAACAAAGATATGACATACCAGAATCCCTGGGACACAGCTAAGGCAGTGTTAAGAGGGAAATTTAGGTCGGGTGCGGTGGTGAGCACCTGTAATCACGCCTGTAATCCCAGCACTTTGGGAGGCCGAGACGGGCGGATCATGAGGTCAGGAGATCAAGACCATCCTGGCTAACACAGTGAAACCCCATCTCTACTAAAATACAAAAAAAAAAATTAGCCGGGTGTGGTGGCGAGCACCTGTAGTTCCAGCTACTCGGGAAGCTGAGGCAGGAGAATCGCATGAACCCGGGAGGCAGAGCTTGCAGTGAGCCGAGATCGCACCACTGCACTCTAGCCTGGGCGACACAGCAGGATTCCGTCTCAAAAAAAAAGAGGGAAATTTATAGCACTAAATGCCCACATCAAAAAGTTAGAAAGATCTCAATTTTAGCAACCTAATATCACAACTAAACGAACTGGAGAATCAAGAGAAAACCAACCCCCTAACAGAAGATAACCAAACTAACAGAAGATAAGAAAAAAACCAAGTTAGACCTGAACTGAAGGAGATCAAGACACACACACACACACACACACACACACACACACACACACATTGAAAAGATAAATGAGACTGGGTGTGGTGACTCATGCCTATAATCCCAGCACTTTGGAAGGTGGAGGTGGATGGATCACTTGAGACCAGGCATTCAAGACCAGCCTGACCAACATGGCGAAAACCCATCTCTACTAAAAATACAAAAATTAGCTGGGCGGGGTGGCACACGCCTGTTATCCCAGCTACTTTGAATGCTGAGGTTCAAGAATAACTTGACCCTGGGAGGTGGAGGTTGCAGTGAGCCGAGATTGCACCATCACACTCCAGCCTGGGAAACAGTGAGACTCTGTCTCAAAAAAAAATCCAACAAACCACAAAAGATCAATGAATTCAGGAGTTGTTTCTTTTTTGGAAAAAAATAATAAAACAGACCATGAGCTAGACTAATAAGAGAGAGGATCTAAATAAACACAATCAGAAACCACAAAGGAGATACTACTACTGACTCCACAGAAATACACGTAACTATCAGAATATTACAAACACCTGTATGCCCATAAACTAGAAAATCTAGAAGAAATTAATAAATTCCTGGACACACACACTCTCTCAAGGCAGCCAGGAAGAAATTGAATCCTGAACAGACCAATAATGAGCTCCAAAATTGAATCAGTAGTAAACAGCCTACCAAACAAAAAAAGCCCAGGATTAGACGGGTTCACAGTTGAATTCTATCAGATATGCAAAGAAGAGCTGGTACCATTACTGCTGAAACTATTTCAAAAAATTGAGGAGGAGAGACTCCTCCCTAACTCATTCTACGAAGGCAGCATCATCCTGATACGAACACCTGGCAATGACACAACAAAAAAAGAAAACTTCAGGCCATTATTCTTGACGAACATCAATGCAAAAATACTCAACAAAATACCAGCAAACTGAATCCAGCAGCACATCAAAAAGCTTATCCACCACAGTCAAATAGGCTATATCCCTGGGATGCAAGTTGGTTCAGCATATGCAAATCAATAAATGTGATTCATCACATAAACAGAACTAAGGACAAAAACCACATGATAATCGCAATAGATGCAGAAAAGGGTTTTGATAAAACTCAACACTGCTTCAGGTTAAAAACTCTCAATAAAATAAGTATTCAAGGAACATACCTCAAAATAATAAAAGCCGTCTCTGACAAAGCCACAGCCAACATCATACTGAATGGGCAAAAGCTGGAAGCATTCCCCTTGAGAACCGGCACGAGAAAAGATCCCCTCTCTCACCACTCCTGTTAACATAGTATTGGAATGCCTACCCAGAGCAATCAGGCAAGAGAAAGAAATAAGGGGAATCCAAATAGGAAGCGAGGAAGTCAAACTATCCCTGTTTGGAGATGACATGATTCTATATCTAGAAAACCCCATAGTCTTGGCCTGAAAGCTCCTTAAGCTGATAAACAACTTCATCAAAGTCTCAGGATACAAAATCAGTGTTCAAAAATCACTGGCATTCCTGTTCACCAACAACAGTCAAGCCGAGAGCCAAATCAGGAATGCAGTCCTATTCACAGTTGCCATAAAAAAAATAAAATACCTAGGATTTTCTTGGTTTCCAGGGAGGTGAAGGGTCTCTACAAGGAGAGCTACAAAACGCGGCTTAACGAAGTCAGAGATGACACAGACTAATGGAAAAACATTTCATGCCCATGGGTAGGAAGAATCAATATCATTAAAATAATCATATTGCCCAAAGTAATGTATAGATTCAATGATATTTCTGTTTAACTACTGATAACATTCTTCACAGAACTTGAAGAAACTATTTTAAAATTCATATGGAACCAAAAAAGAGCCCAAATAGCCAAGGCAATCCTAAGCAAAAAGAGGTAGCTGGAGGCATTATGCTACCTGACTTCAGACTGTAGGGCTACAGTAACCAAAACAGCGTGGTACTGGTATAAAAACTGACACACAGACCAATGGAACAGAATGGAGCCCAGAAATTGTGCCACACACCTACAACTATCTGATATTCGACAAAGCTGACAGAAACAAGCAATGGGGAAACAGTTCCCTATTCAATAAATGGTGCTGGGATAACTGGCTAGCTATATGCGGAAGATTGAAATTGGACCACTTCCTTATACTATGTGCAAAAATCCACTCAAGGCAAATTAAAGACTTAAATGTAAAACCCAAAACTATAAAAACTCTGGAAGACAATCTAGGCAATACCATTCTGGACATAGGAACGGGCAAAGATTTCATGAAGAAGATGCTAAAAGCAATTGCAACAAAAGCAAAAATTGATAAATGAGATCTAATTAAAGAGCTTCTGCATAGCAAAAGAAACTCAGCCAAGTAAGCAGAAAGCCTACAGAATGGGAGAACATTTTTGCAAACTATCCATCTGACAAAAGTCTAATATCCAGCATCTATAAGGAACTTAAGCAAATTTACAAGAAAAAAAAACCATTAAAAAGTGGGCAAAGGACTTGAACAGACACCTTTCAAAAGAAGACTTATATGTGGCCAACAAGCATATAGAAAACAGTTCAACATCACTGATCATTAGAGAAATCCAAATCAAAACCACAGTGAGACACCAACTCGACCAGTCAGAATGGCTATTATTAAAAAAAAATCAAACAATAACAGGCGAGGTTGCAGAGAAACAGGAACGCTTATACACTGTTGGTAGGAGTGTAAATTTGTTTAGCCATCGTGGAAAAACAGTGGGGGATTCCTCAAAGACCTAAAACAAATACCATTCAACCCAGCAGTCCCATTACTGGGTATATACCCAAAGGAATATAAATCGTTCTGTCATAAAGACACATGCACACGTATGTTCATTCCAGTACTATTCACAGTAGCAAAGACATGGAATCAACCTAAATGCCCATCAGTGGCAGACTGGATTTTTAAAATGTGGTATGCACACACCTTGAAATACTATACAGCCATAAAAAAAGAATGAAATAGAATGAAATTGTGTCCTTTGCAGAAACATGGGTGGAGCTGGAGGCCATTATCCTTAGCAAACTAACACAGGAACAGAAAACCAAATACTGCGTAAAGTGGTAGCTAAATGATGAGAACACATGGACACATAGAGAAAAACAGACAGTGGAGCCTGTAATTATACTTTTCAGCTTCAAAGTTGTTAATTCATTTTTTTTTTTTTTTTGAGATGGAGTCTCGCTCTGTCGCCCGGGTTGGAGTGCAGTGGCCGGATCTCAGCTCACTGCAAGCTCCGCCTCCCGGGTTTACGCCATTCTCCTGCCTCAGCCTCCCGAGTAGCTGGGACTACAGGCGCCCACCACCTCGCCCGGCTAGTTTTTTGTATTTTTTTAGTAGAGACGGGGTTTCACCGTATTAGCCAGGATGGTCTTGATCTCCTGACCTCGTGATCCGCCCGTCTCGGCCTCCCAGAGTGCTGGGATTACAGGCTTGAGCCACCGCGCCCGGCCTAATTCATTTTTATAATTTTTCTTATTTATTAATATTCTACATTTGTTGGCACATTGTTTTCTTGGTTTCCCTTTACTTCTTTGTCCACGGTTTCATTTTTTAAAATATTGATGTACTATAGATGTACTTTGTTTCAGGGTACATGTGATAATACATTAAGCACTTGGTGCGCACTTAGGTCAGTTCTATATTTTGACTGTGGTGAGTAGAGCTGCAATAAGAATGGAAGTGCAGGTGTCTTTTTGATATATTGATTTTCTTTCTTTTGGATGTTTACCCAGTAGTGGAATTGCTGGACCACATGGTCATTCTCTTTTTAGTTTCTGAGGAACCTCCATACTGTTCTTTAAAGTTGCTGTACTAACTTACATTCCCAGCAGCAGCGTAAGAGGGTTACCCTTTCTATGGGTCCTCACCAGCATCTGTTATTGCCTATCTTTTTAATTATAAAGCCATTTTAACTGGAGTGAGATGATGTCTCATCGTAGTTTGAATTTGCATTTCCCTGATGATTAGTGTGTTGAGCATTTTTTCATATACCTTTCCCTACATGAATTTGTTGCACTTCTTTCCTAAGCCCCTTCTTTGAAAATTCTGCCTGGACCCAGGTCCTATATGATATGAGTTTATCTTTTTCTTCCTAGTGCTGTGTTAAATGAGAATAATGTGCCCCTCCCCAAAGAGTCTCTTGAGACTCTGACGTATATCACACCTGCCGACAGTGGTTCTGTTCTAAAGGTAAGAATACTTTTACTTCTTAAAATTTTTGCCAAAGACAATTTTGAATTGAATCTTGCAGTATAACCAAGTGCATCTAGTGATTACTGATGGACACTGGGACTTAAGATGTGAGAAGAGCGGCCGAGCACAGGGGCTCACACCTATAATTCCAGCACTTTGGGAGGCCGAGGCATGCAGACCCCTTGAGCTCAGGAGTTTGAGACCAGCCTGAGCAACATGGCAAAACCTGTCTCTACCAAAAATACAAAAAATTAGCTGGGCATGGTGGCAGGTGCCTATGGTCCCAGCTTCTCAGGAGGCTGAGACAGAAGGATCACTTGAGCATGGGAGGTGGAGGTTGCAGTGAACTGAGATCATGCCACTGCACTCCAGCCTGAGTAATAGAGTGAGACTGTCTCAGAAAAAAAACAGATGTGGTAAAAGGATTGAGCCACAGTTCTCTAGGGAGAATCCTGTTGCCACACCACTCACAAGAGGATCTTAGGGATTCTTCTCCAGTTTGTGTGTAGTTTGTTTATATTTTGGGGCTGGTTTTGGATGTTAGCTATGCTTTCACTCATATTTCCTTTTAAGATACAGTGTTGCATGCAAATAGTGACTAAGTGTTTCTTAGATGAAAGTATTAGGGGATCTTGTTGAATCAGTAGTTTCATTTACTCTAGGGCAGGGGTCCCCAATCCCTGTGCTTTGGACCGGTACTGGTTCATGGCCTGTTAGGAACTGGGCCACACAGCAGGAGGTGAGCTGCAGGCAACCATTGTTGTGTGAGTTCCACTTCCTGTCAGATCAGCTGTGGTGTTAGAGTCTCATAGGAGTGCAAACCCTACTGTGAACTGTGCACACGAGGGATCTAGGTTGCTCACTGCTTATAAGAATCTAATGCCTGATGATTTGAGGTGGAACAGTTTCATCCCAAAACCATACCCCACCCCCAAACCTGATCCTTGGAAAAATTGTCTTCCACAAAACTGGTCCTTGGTGCCAAAAAGGTTGGGGACTGCTGCTGTAGGGAATGTAAGCTGTGTGAGAGACCTGACCTCTTTTGTTCATTGCTGTATCCCTCAGGCTGGTCTCAGACTCCTGCCCTCAAGCAGTTCTACTACCTTGGCCTCCCAAAGTGCTGGGGTAGCCTAAGTGTCTCAAATAGTACCTGGCACATAATAAACACTAAATAAACATTTGTTGATTGAAACAAACTTTTTGAAATAACAGAGACCTATCACTAGTTACATTGCAACATAACCAGCTCATCTCAACTTCTGCCTTTTCTGTATCCACTTGCTAAACCCTTTACCAATTCAGAAATCATAGAAACCCAGTTTATTGCCAATGAATGTTTTAATTTGCAAGTTAAATTAAAAATTGTCTTTGCATGAACACTTACCATTTGTCTCTTTTATTGCATAATGTACATCTCTTGTAATTTGCCAAATACTTCACAAAAAGGAAAAATTAAAAATCACTTGTATTCTCACTACTCAATGAAGGTGTATGGTTGGTATTTACGTATATAAGTATCTTTCAGATTTTTAGGCTTAAAGAAAAAACCCAACCTAAAATACCTTCAGTCAGGCATTTCTTTTCTGCTGATTAAAATCTGAAAAGATACATTGACTAATCATTGGAAATCATTAAGCAGAACCTGAGATGTTTTTAAAGCAGAGAAGGACATTTAGTTCAAAGATTTATTGCATATATAATATGCACCAGACAACTTATTAAGTATTAAAGATTCAAAAATGAATGGATGAAACATGGTCTCAGCTTAACTGCCTATAGTCTAGTGGGAGAGAGAATTGTAATACATTGTGGCAGAGACTTGCACAAGCTGTTATGGTGCACTTAGTCCAGGCAGCAGGGTGGGAAGATAAGGGAGAACAATTTTTCATGTTTTTGTGGTTTAAATTAAGTTGCATGTTGAAATATGAATAGGAGATTCTCCAAGACGTGAAGGCATATAGGCAGAAATGGAAATGTGTAAATGAGTGGCTGAATGTGATGGCTCATGCCTATAATCCCAGCACTTTAGGCCAAGGCGGTAATATGGTTTGAGGCCAGGAGTTTGAGACAAGACTGGGCAACATAGGGAGACCCCATCTCTACAATTTTTTTAAAAAAAAGTAGCCAGGCATAGTTTTACATGCCTGTAGTCCTGTCTTCTTGGGCAGCTGATGTGGGAGGATTGTGTAAGCCCAGGAAATTCAGGCTGCAGTGAGCTATGATTGTACCATTACACTACAGCGTGGGTGACAGAGCAAGACCATGTTCCCCCCCCCCCCCAAAAAAAAGAAAGAAATGTATGAATGAAGGGCCCTTTTTTCTTGTGTGCTAGGCCCTAGGTTCCTATTGTTTATTGCCAGATTGGCATTTTATCTTTTGTTGTTTTAAAATTCTCCCAGACCCCCTCCCTCACAGTAGAGAATTGTGTCCTCTATAAGGTACTTCAAGTACTGATTAACCAAAAGTATTCATTAACGTTTATAGGGAGAGAGTTCATATCGTAGTATTTTACGAACAGAAGCACCATCAGTCTAGATAAAGGAACATTTGGAATTTAGCCATCTCCTTTATCCACTGTCTCCTGTGCTGACCTGTTACTGGTTTTTATTTGTTTGTTTGTTTTTAAGTTCAAAGTGTGATATTACCATACAGAGTAGTACGATTCTCCTCTAGTCTAAAAGTTAAGAGGCTGGGCACAGTGGCTCACACTTGTAATCCCAGCACTTTGAGAGGCCAGGGTAGGAGGATCACTTGAACCCAGGAGTTCAAGATCAGCCTGGGCAACATAAGTGGGACCCTGTCTCTATAAAAAAAAATTGGCTGGGCATGGTGGCACACACCTGTAGTCCCAGCTGCTTGGGAGGCTGAGGCGGGAGGACGGCTCGGGCCCAGGATGTTGGGGCTGCGCTGAGTTATGCTTGTGCCACTGCACTGCAGTCTGGACAGGGCAAGACCTTGTCTCAAAAAAATTTTTTTTAAATTATTTTATTGTATTTACTTTTTTTTTCTTTGAGATGGAGTCTTGCTCTGTCACCCAGGCTGGAGTACAGTGGCGCGATCTTGGCTCACTGCAACCTCTGCCTCCCAGGTTCACACTATTCTCCTACCTCAACTTCCTGAGTAGCTGGGACTACAGACACCCGCCACCAGGCCTGGCTAATATTTTGTATTTTTAGTAGAGACAGAGTTTCACCGTGTTAGCCAGGATGGTCTAGATCTCCTTTCCTCACTATCTACCCACCTCGGCCTCCCAAAGTGCTGGGATTACAGGCGTTAGCCACCACATCCGGCTGTATTTACTTTTTTAAAATTCATTTTGAGGCAGAATCTCACTCTGTCACCAAGGCTGGAGTGCAGTGGTGTAATCTTGGCTCACTGCAGCCTCTACCTGCCGGGCTCAAGTGATCTTCCCACCTCAGCCTCCTGAGTAGCTGGGACTACAGCTGGGTGCCACTGTGCCCAGCTAGTTTTGCTCAGTTTTTGTGAAGATGAGGTCTCACTATATTGCCCAGGCTGGCCTGGAACTCCTGGGCTCAAGAGATCCTCCCGCCTTGGCCTCTCAGAGCACCAGGATTACAGGTGTGAGCCACTGCATCCAGCCAAAAAAAATGTTTTGTAATTAAAAAGTTAAGAGCCAGAATAGTCATAACCCTACCCAAGTTTTGTCTAGGAGAACAGCTGTTTGAAAATTTACGTAGCAGTTTAGCTTTTTCACGTCCTGACTGTAGTATAGGTTTCCCTCCATGCAGAAGTGGAATCATTAACAACCATGATTCATGAGCGTCCCTGTGTGTTTAAAGGATTAACACTAATCAGGCCTGTGTCAGAATTATAAATTGAGAGGATATGGAAAAAAGTTAACATCTGATGATAAAGGGGTCATTTAACAACTCTAGATTCCTGTCTTCCATAGGAGGCTACAGATGAATTGGATGCCTTGCTTGCATCTCTAACCGAGAATCTGATTGATCACACAGTTGCACCTCAGGTAAATATGCTTTAAAACAGTATGATGGAAAGAAACTTCTGTTTTGAAAAATGTTCCTGCTAGATTCCAGTTTTTTCCTTTTTAATAATTCATGGTTAAACTTTCCATTGGATAAGAGTTTATGTTTTAGTAACCACTTAGCATTGCCTCTCTGTCCTAAAATTTTACCACTTTGAATTTGTGTATCACTGTATAGAAATCACATATTTCTATAAGCCTTTTATAATTCAACATCATATTAAATAACATAAGAGAAAACATGGGGATAAAACAGCTTCTTAAGACAATAAGGATATATTTAATTTTAACAAAAGTTTTACAGAAAGATGAGAGCATAAGAATGGCATTGAACATATCAATCATTATTACAGTCTGGAAGATACTCTCGTAAGTATAATTGTCCTTCAGTACCTGTGGGGGATTGGTTCCAGGACTCCCCTTGGATACCAAAATCCACGCATGCTTAAATCTCATATAAAATGGTGTAGTGTTTGCATATAACCTACACATATCCTCTAGCATATTTTAAATCATCTCTAGCTTACCTGTAATATCTAATGCAGTGTAAATGCTGGTAAACAGATATGGTATTGTTTAGGAAATAATGACAAGAAAAAAAGTCTGCACATGTTCAGTATAGACACAACCATCCTTTTTTCCCCTCCAAATATTTTCAATTCACAGTTGGTTGAATCTGCAGATGCAGAACTCATGGATATAGAGGGCCGACTGAAACAGTTTCTTCCCTCCAGGGATGAGAGAGAGAGAAATGACTAATTTTGCTGGACACAGTGGCTCACGCCTGTAATCCCAGCACTTTGGGAGGCCAAGGCAGGCGGATCACTTGAGGTCAGGAGTTCAAGACCAGCCTGGCCAACATGGTGAAACCCTGTCTCTACTGAAAATACAAAAATTAGCTGGGGGTGTTGGTGCACACCTGTAACCCCAGCTACTTGGGAGGCTAAGGCAAGAGAATTGCTGGAACCTGGGAGACGGAGCTTGCAGTGAGCCAAGATAGCGCCACTGCACTCCAGCCTGGGTGACACAGTGAGACTCTGTCTCAAAAAAAAAAAAAAAAAAAGAAATGACTAACTTTGTACCTTATGAGTGATGTGACAAGTATTGCTGTAGCAGTTAGATGCCATCCTGAAGGCTTGGAAATACAGATGATACTTTCTGTGGTATCGAATGTTTGCTTACATCATTAATCCTCCAATTTTTGTGTATATCAGAATCACTTTGAGGGGATGTTAACACACAAGATTGCTGGGCCCCACCTCAGAGTTTCTAATTTTGGTATATCTTGGGTGGGGTCTGAAAAGTTGTGTTTCTAACATGTTCCCAGGTGATGCAGATGTGGTGTGGGAACCACCCTTTGGGAATGACCAGCGTAGATTAATAAACAAAGACTTTACCAAAGGATAAGAGTTAACTGCAAGTCTGGAAAAGTCTGTCAAACTATTTTTTGTTTACTACTTATGATATTTTTTTCTCTTATTTCCTGCTGTTAACATGCATCTAAAAAATATTGGTAGGAAAGTCATACTTTGTGGGTTGGGTTTTGTTTTTGTTTTTTTTTTTTTTTGAGATGGAGTCTCGCTTTTTTGCCAGGCTGGAGTGCAGTGGCGCGATCTCAGCTCGCTGCAACCTCCGCCTCCAAGCAATTCTCCTGCCTCAGCCTCCCGAGTAGCTGGGGCTACAGGCGCATGCCACCACACCCAGATAATTTTTGTATTTTTAGTAGAGACAGGGTTTCGTCACGTTGGCCTGGATGGTCTTGATCTCTTGACCTCATGATCTGTCTGCCTCACCCTCTCAATATGCTGGGATTACAGGCGTGTGCCACTATGCCCAGCCTGTGTTTTTATTCTTTTGGTGGTTATCTAATTTATTAATACCTGGACTTACATTAGTTTTTTCTTAAGAGTATCTAAGGCCACCAATGCAAGGACTAGTCTAAATTACTAGTAAAATGGGTGGGTTTCATTAGTTTATAATTCTACACATAGAAGATCTGTAATAGAAAGCTAGACATTTAAAAATAATATATCAAAGGCCTTGTGAACCAGGAGCAATATGGGTGTTTTTATTGCTGCTTTCTTCATGCATACATGATAATTAGAGAATGATCTGCATCTAAACAGATTATTTTTTCTGTGTACTTTCTTTGTGCTGTTTATTTGGATTAGTCACAATCCATTGTTCAGGCTGCAACCAAGAAGGCTATCATTATTTGTAATTAACTGAAATTTCAGAGAATAAAATGTTAAACTGAATAGTGGGTGTGGGGTAGGGGCAGTCCTATTAAGTGAACTGAAAGTAGTAATAGATTCTTGAATGGTAAATTTTTAGATAAGAGATTCTCAAAATTATGACACTTTCTTAAGTGGTGACGGATAGCATCTGTGTTGTATAATAGAAAAGGGTCTTGGATTTAGAAGTCCACGTCAGCTCAAGGAACACCATTAAGAATTGCCCTCCTAGAATGGATTTTGTAATAGATGTAAGTATTATAAGTATGAAAATAAGTCAGTCTTTCCAAAAAGTAAATACATAAAATTATTTTAGGTGTCTTCTACATCCACGATCACACCTCGGTGGATTGTTCCGGTAAGTTCATGTTATTTGTGATTTTTCTTCTGGCTACCCTCTCAGGGTAAGGCCTAAAGGATTACTGGGTTCTTTGTTTTTCCTTAAAAATGTGAGGGTTGTTATCAAAGCCTTGTTAACTGAACTTAATGGCTTCAAGCTAGTGGCTTACCCTTTCTGGTTGTAAGTGTTTGTCAGGATGCTGGCAGAAACAAAAGTAAAAGTCTGAGACGAAGAATAGTTAACAAAACAAAACAGTCATAATTATCAAAACTATCTTACTTACTCTCATATTCAGTAGTGAAGCTTGATTTGGAGCTGAAGTGCTGACCAGGCAGGTATTGTTACCTCTGTATTTAGATGTGTGTGTATCTCCCACAGCAGAGCGGTGCCATGTCTAATGGACTTGCGGGATGTGAAATGCTTTTGGCAGGGAAGGAGGGACACGGTAATAAAGATGGAATCTCACTGATCTCTCCCCCAGCGCCATTCTTGGTAGATGCTGTGACCAGGTGAGAAAATTATTTCTCAACTGCAGTTCTTAGGCATCTATTAGGAGGAAAAAAATAATAAAACTTATTATCTCTAAAACAGCAATGTTGATTCTTCCCTAACTGAACTGTATTGAAATTGGATAAATCTTTTTTCTGTTTGTTATTTAGTGTAGTGGCTTTTTCTTGTCAGTAGCAATTTTCTACAAAATTATGAAGTATTTTCTATTAGCATTTCTTTATTAAGTCTTTGCTGAAGATATTAACAGGCTTATCTTTAAATTTTAATATTTGTTTTAAAATCAGTTTGTATTGTTTCCTTTGATGCTTTACTGTTATGCTCATGCCTACTATAATAGTGATGAATGATAGTGCCCGTCAACACAGGGCAAGAGGTGCAGTACAAATGGGTAAGGGAGGATACTCCCAGGGTGAGAGCCCTGAGATGCCTTTACCGACACATATTGTGAGCTCATTTGAACGCATTGCTTGCTACAAACAGAAACTAGACTCAAAAACTAGAGCTTTTTGTTCAGCATCTGGTTCTTCAACTTTTGATTGCTAGAACCATAACTGCACCTGTTTTACAAAAGATTTAGAATTGCCTTCACTTCTACCTCAGACCTTTTTTCCTGATTATATCCCCCATTTCACATATCCTCTTGAAAATGTGGGTCGGCTGAAATACATGCTTTCCTAATTAGAGAAAGGTGGGGGGAATTATTAGAGATTATTAACTGGAAAGAAATTCAGTTTAATTTAAAAATTGTTCTCACAGAGTTTAAAGTAGCATATTACTCACTCAGCAAACACTTATTGAATGTCCGTGATGGACCAGGCATTGACTGATATCTGACACTGAAGATAACAGTGAACAAGACAGATGAGAGACCTGCATTTGGGAAGCTTACATCTAGTAAGAGAGCACTTTATACAAATGTAATGGATTATTTTTCTAAGCATTTGTATGCCTACTAATTATCACTGTAAAAATAGAGCTGCATACAGAGAACCTGATGGTAATGCTTTGTAATTGAATTTACACAATAAAATGTGAGCTCTTAAGGACTTTCAGATTAAAAATTGCAGATAAAAGCAGAGCTTATCTCTGTTTCTTCCTAAAACTCATGGAAAGGAGTAATAAAGGGCTAAAGAGATAAAAATTACAGATCAGTGGAACAGAATAGAGTCTAGAAACAAACTCATGTGTAATACAGTTTTCTGGTTTATGAAAAAAGTGATGGTGCAATGCTGTGAGGAAAGAATGGTCTTTTAGTAAATCAGCCGGACAGATTAGTTGTCCCTGTGGGAAAAAAACAATCTTGACCCAACTCCATACCATTCACAAAAATCTATTCTGGATGGATTGCACATCTAAATATGAAACATCAGATAATAAACTTATAGAAGAAAATATGAGTGAACTTACTTCTGACCTTAGAATAGGCAAAGATTTGTTTAAATAGCTCACAAGGAGCTTTAGTCTTACAGGAAAAAAAATCACTTGGATTACATCAAGAAATTTTGTTCATCAAAAGATGTAATTTCAAGATATTATGGAAGGGGAAACTACAGAATAGGAGAAAACATTTGTTCTCCATCCCTCCTTCTGTCTCTGTCTCCCTCTCTCACCCCTTCCATTCTCCTTTCTCCCCAACCCCAGTCTTAACTTTGTATGGCAAAGGACCCACTCATATCTAGAATTTATAAAGAGCTCTTCCAAATAAGTAAGCTAAAGACAGCATAATAGAAAAATGGGCAAAAAGCTTGAATAGGCAGTTCACAAACCGATATCCAAATGGCCGGTAAGCATTCTAGACAATATGCAACTTGATTAGTCTTGGGGAATGTAAATTCAAACTACCATGTGACAGTGCTACATTATCACCAGAATGGCTAAAATGAAAGATACATAGTAGCAAGTGTTGGTGAAGATACGGGGCAACTGAAACTCTGTAAACTGGAGTAATCACATTGGAAATAGGTTTGGCAATACAGCTGAACATACCCAATGATTCAGTGATTCTATTTTCATGTACATACCCAATGGAAATATGAATATACGTCCATCAAAAGACATGTACAGGAATTTTTATAGCACCTATATTCATAATAGTCCAAACTGAAAACCTTCCAAATGCACATTAGCAGTTGACTAAATATTAGAAAAGAACAGTGAAAATTAATAACTACAACTAAAATATAGCGGTGTAGATGAATCACATAAACATAATTGTATTAATTCTCTACTTCCGTGCAACACCTTACCACAAACTTAGCAGCTTCCAGCAATACACACTGTAATCTCATTTTCTGTGGCTCAGGAATCGGGATGTGGCTGAGCTGGGTTCTCTGCTTCAGGGTCTCTCACAGGCTACAGTCAAATATTGGTGAAGGCCAGGTTTTCATCTGAAGGCTCAATGGAAGAAGGGGCACCAGCCAGGGCTCTTGGCAGGATTCAGGATCTGAAGACCTGTTAGACTAAGGAACTCAGTTCCTAGCTGGTGACTGGCAAGAAGCTGCCCTCAGTCCTTACTATGTGGGCCTCTCCAAAGTAGTTGCTTACTTTATTCCAGCATGCAAACTGAGAAAGCAGTAGAGTCTGCTAGCAAGACAGAAATCACAATCTTGTATAGTCTAATCACAGAAATGACATCCTTTTACCTTTGCTGTATTCTGTTGTTGGTTAAAGCAAGTCACAAGTCCTTTCCACACCCAAGGGCTAGAGATTACATAGGAGTGTGAATGGCTGGAGATGGAGATCTCTGGGGTTCATCTTGCAGTTTCTGCACTGTAATAAGGATAAACAAAGTCAAGTTCAAACAGAAGCACAACTCTATAATGGTTACCCTTGATGTGCTGATGAATAAAAGAGAGCCCAAAAGCAGCTTTGGGAGTGCTAGTCGTGTTCTGTTTCATATTCTGCATGCTGATTACAGAGGTGTATTCAGTTTGCAAAAAGTTGTTCAAGCTGTAGACTCATGCCTTATGTGCTTTAATATACGGATGTCATAGTAATTTTTTAAAATGATGACTGGGTCCCCTCTCCACAGATTTAGATTTACTTTGCAGTGTTTTCTGTGTGATACGGTGTTTCAAAGGCATCAAGTCATGAGGACAAAGAACAGGAGAGGAGACATCAGCAATTAAGAGATCTCAACAAGTTTTGGGAAGCAGCTAAATGATAAGTGGTAACCAGTTTAGCAGAGTGGAGTAAACTAAGATCTAAGCCTGAATAGGGGAGGGAGTAGAAACAGAAAATAAAAAGCAAGTCAGTTCACACTGCAGAACCCTGAAAAGGCAACGAAATTGTAGGTACCAGATATTTGTGAAGATGGAATACAAGGTGGGGCTGAGAACATGGGGATCGGTTGAAAGTATTTATGCCCATTTCACCCATCTGCCATCCCACCACCCTTGCTCATTTTAGCATAATTCTGAAGTGTTCCCTCGGGAGGAGCCAGGCCAGAGAGGCTCTGGGTCTGGGAATTTCCATTTGGAATAAGGCTCCAGACTGAACACGGGAAGACTAACTCAAAGTCCACACACTGAAGGGTGAAATTTCCAACGTTTCTTCTTTTCTCAGTTTCCTGAATGGTGTTAGCTAAGTATAAGTGTCTGAGTTGAAAAAGTAAGAGGCTTATTCTCTGGAGAAACCAACCAACCAAAGAGAAAAAGGCCTGCACATACATTTGTGGATCCTCTGATGAAATTGCCAGGAATCTGCCAGATAATCACCAGGGAGCCCATTCGTTGATGAGTTTTGTCCATATATACACAGGTCCCGGAGACATTCCAGAGCTTTTCTTTTAAATACAAAGAGAGCTAACGATTGTCAGATATGTGAGGAAAGACCAGAACAGGTAAACTGAAAAAGAAGGAAATAAAGGCAATGTGAATTTTGACAAATAGAAGTAGGAAAAAAAAGGCAATGTAAATAACAAAAGAAAAGGTAACAAAATGATAGTATCTAAATTTAGAGAGAAGATACTGTATCCATGCAACAGTAACAGGAAACTTTAAAAAAAAAAAAAAAAACAAGGAAGTATTTTTAGAAATTATTAACTATATTAAAAATGAAATCCAGAGAGTGTATAAAGATAAAATTGAGACAGTCTCCCAAAAAGTATAGAATAGAAAGATGAAAACTGGGAGAGAAAAGAAAATTGGAGGATTGGCCTAGGAAGTCCAATATATGAATCATAGAAGATCTAGAAAGAACAGTCAGTGGAAGGAAGAAATTGTCAAAGAAAGGAATCAGACGTTCTCAGAACAGAGGACTTGAGTTTCTAGATTAAAGGAGTCTACTGAGTACCCAACACAGAGAATGAAAATAGACTACACCAAGGAGCATCATGAATCTTTAGGAGGTCAAAGTGAAGAGAGGATGTAAGTCTCCAGCAAAGGGGAAAAACAGAGTACGTACAAAGGATTGGTAATCAGAATGGCAGCAGACTTTACTGACAACTGGAGATAATGGAGTAGTGTGCTTTCTGAATCCTGGAGGGCAGTAATTTCTCACCTAGAGTTTTCCCAAACTATCAGTGAAGTGTGAGATTAGAATACATTTTTAGATGTACAGTTTTCCTAAAATATATACTTTCCATCTAGCCTTCCTCAGGAAGCTACTGGAAGATGTGTTCCATCTAAACTGGAAGATATGTTCCTCTTTTTTATCCAAAAAAGAAGTCATGGGACCCAGGAAGCAGTAGAGAGGTGCAGGGATTTACCCAGAGAAAGGTGAAGGGAAGTTCCAAGATGGTAACTGCCCAGTGGGTCTAGAAAGGATCCTGTCCAGATTCAGAAAGGAAGATATAGAGTTGCAGAAAGGATTTTGCCAAGAAAAACACAGGTTCCCCACCCTCCAGTTTTTTAAAAAAATTATATTATATGTCTGAATGTACTGAGCAGAGGTCCATGGTTTACCTGAGAGGTTACGGATAGATGAGAGATTTGTATAGAAAACTGAGAAGTACTCAGGAGGCTGAGGCAAGGAGATCGCTTAAGACCAGGCGTTCAAGACCAGCCTGGGCAACATGTTGAGACCTCGCTTCTTAAAAAAACAACAACCACAACAAATACCCACTAAGCCATCACAACAACAACAAAAAGAGGCAGTTATTCAGTCCAGGGAAAATAAAAGTTGTATAAAACATGAAATATACTGATAGTTGTGAAAATATTTACATAATTACAACAAACACTGAATTTTAACATGATCAAAATTGGTCATATAGCTGTGCTGAAAAGATGAGAAGGCAGGATTGTGGGACTGGGGAGAGGGTGGAAGAAGGGTAAGCGTTCATAGTCCATAGGAGGAAGTCACTGTGTAAACACATCACCCAGAACAGTTAGAACTCTGGGGGCTGTGAGGCAGAATGTCTGGAGGCAGGTTTGTTTAAACATTGGCTGCTGGGCCCCACCTCATAGTCTGATTCAGTATATCTGAGGTGGGGTCTAAGAATGTGCATTTCTCGCAAATTCTAGAGACCACACGTTGAGAAACGGGTACACAGAAAAGTGAAGGAAAATACCAGGAAAAGAACCAGTTGATGTCCCTTGAAGTAGGAATAGAATGGTACGGGTGACTGCTGTTTCATTCAGAAATCTTGTTACCACTTTCGACATTTTAAATTATGTCCTTTGTATTATGTACTTTGATATCGTTTTACGTTTTAAACATTTTTAGAGGCAGTATCTCTCTCCATCACCTGGGCTGGAGTGCAGTGTCATGATCATAGCTGACTGCAACCTCCAGCTCCTGGGCTGAAACAATCCTCCTGCCTCAGCTTCCGAAGTAGCTGGGACTACAGGCATATACCACCCGCACCTGGCTAATTACATCTATATATTTGTAAATACGTCGTCTCACTTTGTTGCCCAGACTGGTCCCAAACTCCTGGTCTCAGTCGATTCTCCCGCCTCCCTAAGTGCTGGGATTGCAGGTGTGAGCCTCCTTAGGACCCAGCATGTTTTAAGTTTTTTTTTTTTTTTTTTTTTTTTTTTGAGACGGAGTCTCGCTCTGTCGCCCAGGCTGGAGTGCAGTGGCGCGATCTCGGCTCACTGCAAGCTCCACCTCCTGGGTTCACGCCATTCTCCCGCCTCAGCCTCCGAGTAGCTGGGACTACGGGCGCCCGCCACCACGCCCGGCTAGTTTTTTGTATTTTTAGTAGAGACGGGGTTTCACCATGTTAGCCAGGATGGTCTCGATCTCCTGACCTCGTGATCCACCCGCCTCGGCCTCCCAAAGTGCTGGGATTACAGGCTTGAGCCACCGCGCCCGGCCTCATGTTTTAAGTTTTTATGAAACCAAATTAGATATCGTTACATCCTTGCATTTAAACTCATGAAGCTCACTGATAGCAGAAACTCGTAAGCCTTCATGCAGAGCCCATGTCTTTTTATTTTTCACACAGCTCTAACAAAATAGATTAACTGGTGCAGGAACACAGACACAGCCATCTAGGAATATGTAAAGAAACACAGGGCTGGGTGCAGTGGCTCACGCCTGTAATTGTGGCACTTTGGGAGGCTGAGGAGGGCAGATGGCTTGAGCCCAGGAGTTTTGAGACCAGCCTGGGCAACATGGTGAAACCCCATCTCTACAAAAAAATACAAAAATTAGCCGGGTGTGGTGGCACAGGCCTGTAGTCCCAGCTACTTCTACTTTTGGGAGGCTGAGGTGGAAGGATCATTTGAGCCTGGCATGTTGAGGCGGCAGTGAGCCGTGATCATGCCACTGCACACTCTAGCCTGGGCGACAGAGCAAGACCCTGTCTCACAAACAAACAAACAGAAGCAGCAGCAGAGAACAGCCTGCTTCGCTTGCTGTCTCCTGAGTGTGTTGGCCTTGTGCTCAGCACAGCACTGTTCGTGATACTCATACTAACCCTGACTCATTAAGAAATGGTTAAGTGTGTTTGGCATATTTGTTAAGAAGGGGAAAATCGTGCTATCTTTACATTTTATTTCAAAATGAAATAAGCAGTGTTTATCCAGAAATATCCCTTCTATAGAATATCGCATTGCCAGGTTAGGTGTTACTACATACTGACTTAGGTCTGTAATCTGCTGTACCCTCAAAATGCTCTATATGGCACTAATGGAGACATGAATGTCCTCTCCCAAACCCCAGGGGTTCCCTGAGTAACCCGTTCTCTCTTCCTTTCAGCTCTGCTCCCACTTTGGCAGAAGAAGCTGTCCTGAAGCAGAAGTGTTTACTGACCACTGAGCTCTAAGGGCCTGTAACTGGAATATGCAGTTCTCTCCAGCATTCCGTCCTGGGATCCATTTCATCTAGAATATGTTGGATTCAGGAGCTTGTCCATTACTTGTAGGTAAAAAGCTCCACGTAGATTTGACTTCAACTCTGTAAAAAAGACAGCTGTATTTTCCGTCCAACTGGAAAGGTTTAATCACACTGCATAGCTGCCCAAACGAGCGTGTTTGGTCTTTGACTTTCTATACTTCTATAAATGTTAAAAATTCCCGAAACAAAGGAATGTCTTTTTCTGGGGTTTCCTTCAAACTCTTGGCTCCACCTAGCGGTTCTATTTGTTCATAACAACTTCATAACAAGGCTGTTTCTGGTAGTCAACAGCCTTTTGAAAGCTATTTCCATCTAATGTCAGGGTGAGCATCCTTGATCTGGCTGCCTGTTAGAGAAATTGCACTTTTCCCTGACTTACTAGAAATCGAGAATTTAGGAAATTAATGTGGACACTATAAAGGCAGACTTAGGGCCAACTTTTTTTTTTTTTTTTTTTTTTACAATTATTACAACACTAAAGAGAAATTTAGAATATAGAGAGTTTTTAAATGTCTCCCATTCTTTGGATTTCTTATTGTACTGGCTATCTTAATATTTCAAGTTTACATCAAGATAAACCCTGAGAAGAACTACAGAGAAATCAAATAAAATCCTGTCATTTTTTTCAGCCTGCCTTTCCACAGGAAGCACTCACAGGCACTGCACACGTATCCTGTCACTTTTCAGTGGGGCGGGTTACTGTTCCAGAGACCCTGGGGCATTTACCGCGGCATCTGCACTCCTCCCTGAGCCCAGTGGGGAATGCAGGCCGCTGTAGTCTCAGGTCTCGAAGGCGCGGCACAGCAGTACTCCACATTGCTTCCTATTTGGACATAGACTTCATTTCCTTTCAGTATAAGCGGAATAAATTTAGAGCTTTCAAACTAGAAAAGAAATGAAACAAAACAAATACGCCAGGACCAAAATAGGGACTAGGAACAGGGGTAAAGGGTGTTGTTTCTTAAATACCTACCGTGTGTGAAGCTATACACAGCACACTGAAAGAACCTGCATTGCACTAGGAATTCTGTGTTCGTTTAAAAGAGATCTCTAGAATTTCCCCATCCCTTTGGGCCTGTACAAAGAAATTCTGGATGTTCATATATACTCCACACAGAAAAATAAAGTATAGCAATGTCCATCTGTAATTCTAAGACCCAGAAATAACACTATTTAGCTTTATAATTTTCGAATGAACAAGGTAAACCTCAGTTGCCATGGGGAAGGAGGATGATGTGGAAACCATATTGGTAAAGTTGTTAATCACTTGTTACGGAGAACCGATCTTAAGCTACACCTCCTGGAATCTGCTTTCTAGTTTTCTGTCCTGCAATATGTATACAATTAAGCACTAATGTGTACTGCTTAGCATAATAAACATCCAGTCTTACCATCTTTAAAACTTCATGGATTGGACTTTCCTGGGCTCCTTATAACACAATCATGTGTCCAGGCAAACACACCCTGGTGTCTGACTGGAAAGCTCAGGAATTTTTATCCTGCACCGTTTCCCAGGGAGCTGTAGTGATTGGAACCCACTTTCGCACAAAACACTTTTGCAGAAGGAAAGTCAATGCTTCTTGCTGGCTGCCTCGCCTTAGCCACTATGCGAAGCTTCTGAGTTTCACTGGTGGGGCTCTTGCCAGTTCTTAATTATAGGACATATTTTCTCAAAGCTGAAAGTGACACCTAGAACCAGGATCTTGACCCAAGACATGATGGAATGAGCATCAAATGTTCAGTGTCTTGGCAACCGTAGATGTCCTACAGGATTACAGTTGTGCTGCTAGGCCACCACAGAGCAGCTGAGGCATTATGGCTTGGAAGACCTAAGTTTCCCATCCGGTTCAGGAGGTGACAACATCCTTATTTTAAACTTCCTAAAATTTAGGAATTAGGTAGTTGGACATATTCTGTGACCTTATGTCTTTGGATACCCGTATTCTTGACAGTTAGAATATTGATAGGGACTTCGTTAAAATTCACTTGAATCTCAAGTTAAGAGGAAATGTTGTCTCATGCCCTGACATAAAGTGGTAACCACAGAAGTTAATACTTGAATGCTGAATTGGCCCCGGCAGATGAGATAAGTGTCAGGGACTGGTTTCCTGTCGTAGCTGCTGCTGCCGCCATGGCCAGAGCTGCTGTAACCACTCTTCCTGTCCTGCTCCCCCGAGAACAGTGTGGTGGGGAGAGGCAGGGCTGAGGAGGCCTATGAATGTGGCAGGTAGGGAAGAGGAGATGTCTGTCTCTTGAGAAGACAGAAGCATGCGTGAACCCATCAAGGATGCTGGCAAAGAGAGAGGTTGGAGATGACAGTGGATGAGAAGCAGGCTGGTGAGACTGGGCTGAGGTCGGAGAAGGGCAGCCGGGGGCACTCCTGAGAGTTTGCTGTGTGCAGGCCTCAGAGCACGGTGGGGTGGCGGGGAGGAGAAGGGGCAGCCAGGGCACTCCTGAGGGTTTGCTGTGTGCAGGCCTCAGATCATGGCGGGGTGGCGGGGAGGAGAAGGGGCAGCCTCCCTGAGGGCAGACAGAAGAGGACCCTCAACTCAGTCCATTTCATAGCCCTGGTAGGGGAAGTGGGAGTTGACAGGGTGGTTTAAAATAAGATGTGAAGGTTTCAGTTACCTGCTCTAGACTTTGCCTGAGAACTCTAGACTTAGTGAGACCTAATTTGTGGCATGTCAGTAGCATCACCTTTTGACACACAGGAGGCCACGGTCATTTCAGTCCTGCTTTTCAGGAGACACTGCTGAACAGAGGAATGATTCAGTTCCTTGTGTGCTTATTTCCTTAACATGTATACATTGTTTTAAGAAAAAACTTTTAAAAATATTTCTTATAGTCTCCTAACATTTGTCTCTACTTTGCCTTTGTACAATCACAGATATCCTATGGAGATTTAAGGATGAAAGCCCTGAGTTGTTCTTGGGTTCTTGGATCTGGACTGCTTGTTATTTTATGCTTCTCACTTCTGGCTAAAACTTGCACCTCTTCTCTTAGCTAAGCCCCAAAATGAAAAGTCTATTATTCCTTCAGAAGTCTTGCTAGCAGAATTATTTGTCAGTCACAGAGAGAAAAATCCTTGCTATTTTTCTAAGAGTCTTGAGAAGCAAAGTTTTTGTCTTTTCATTGAGAGGAGTCAGCAGTCTCGTTCTGTAAAGGACGAGAGATGGTCAATACTGTCCCACTCAGCTCTGCTGGCGCAGCACAGCACAGCACAGCACAGCACAGCACAGCACAGCACAGCACAGCACAGCACAGCAGCAGCGGCAGCTCGAGCGCAGCTGTGTTCCTGCAGAGTCTCCTTTACGAAGCTGCTGGCCGCTCCTGTGAAACTCTAGAGCGGTAGGTGGCTGTGTGAACCGGAGGCTGGCAGGTGCCCAGATAGGGTCTGCAGTGTTACCTGTCACTTGGAGGCAGCCAACACTTCTGGACATTGCACCCTCATTTACACAGGTGGCAGCTGAGCGAGGTGCTGTTGTGGGTGTCTCAGCTCCTTGAGTCTTTGTGAGCTCCCACCAAGTTTTAACTAATCATGCCCTTGGCCACGTGGTTGCTTGGAAACTGGGGTCTTCTGCAGACGGAAGAATACACATTTCTGTATCATGTCCTTTTTATCCTCTCAAAAATTTAAACACTACTTCTTCAGTGGTCAGAAGAAAGTTGGAAACTCTTCCTACATATTAGGTGTCAGGATGAGGAAATTTGTGTGAATTACAGAAATTTGCCCTGAGCTGAACGTGGCTGTGTTAACGCATTGGTAGAGCTGTGGTTCCTTCCCAGTTCTGAGAGACAGGATCTGTCAGTCCCTGTGTCACCACATGGCTTGAGATGATCATTCAGTTACTCGTCAGGATTTCTCCTCTTCAGAGATTTTTTTTTATAGCACAGATCCCTTTGCCCCTTTTATCTCTTTATCTGGGTATGATAGGTGGTTATGAGGGTCTCACTATTTTGTGTTTACCTTTTTTATGTGTAAAACTTTGCAGTAGCATTTAAAGTGTAATTTATTTTTCTATCAAGTGCACTATTCATTTAGTGTGTTCCAGTTTTATATGACTTGTATTAGAAACACTGCACTGAGCTGTTTGTACACTGAAATGAGAACTCTAGATGTAACTCCATTCAAATAAAACTTGTGAGACATTCATGTTTTTGCACGCTGTTTCTGTTTCTTGGAACTGTGATTCCTACATGCTGACTTCAACAGAATTGTTAGAGCAGAGCCACTGTTGGTAGGAACCTGCGGAAGCGAGCAGACACAGCCGCACCATTTTTAGGTTGATTTCAGTGTTTGTGGTGTCAATTTGAGAGTAGGGGCATTTTCAAAGGTTGAAAACCTCATTGGTCGTCCCCAGCATATCCTGGAAGGCACAGTGGTCATTCCAAGGAGCAGCATGGTGCAGTAGCAACACAGCTTTGGGCACCGGATCTGGGCTCTCAGGTTTTCTGTCTGAAACGGCACATGAAGTATGTGTCACAGTGGGTAGTAGAGAGTACGCAGGTGTTCGCTGCTCCTTCCTCTGGCCCCCACCAGTCCCCAGGCTTCCCAGGTTTGCACGGCACCATCCAGTGAGGAACGGCGCCACCTGGGTTGGTTTCCGGACTTCTGCTGGGCAGAGGCATACCGCACCATATGGGTGTTGGCAAAGCTTCTGAGAAAAGTTGAAAGTCTTCTCTTTCCCTCTCCCCTCTGTCTTCTGCCTGGGGAGAGGCCCAATGGGGCCATTAAAACTAAGGAGCTTTTCTCTGCTCTTTGGAGATGTATGGAGAGGGGCTGGAACCCAGATTCAATCACCTGTCCCAGGAGCTCTTCTAAAAGGAATTTGTTGGCAGTAAGTAATGAAAGCCACCAATAAGGAGCGAAAACAACTCATTGGAAAGATAAGGACAGACAGGAAGGTGGAGGTGGAGGGAGTGTGGATGGTATCTCCACAGGCGCTGCCTTAGAGGGCACCTGGCCAGGCTGTGGTTCCCCAGAAGGAAGGGGAGTGGATACTGGGATACCAAAACAGCCACAAAATAAACCCAGAATGGGTTTTCATGGCCAGCACCAGGAAAGACCTGGAGGGGCTAAGAGGGTGCAGACCTCAGGTCACTAAGGTTATTGTCAGGCCCAAGAAAAAGAACTCACCATTAGTCTGGTGGCAGGGTGGTGAGTCAGAGTGATCTGTCTCTAGCCCCATCCTTGTCCCAGCAGATATTCAGCCCACTGTTCTTAGATTCCCAGGCTCGTCCTGAGGAGAGACCAGCGGGGTGGCAGAGCAGCCCCCTCCCCTACAGCAGGGAACCCTCTGCAGCCCAGGCTGGCGTATCCTTCAGACTTGAAGTGCACCAGGCAGAGATAACAGTCAGCACATGCTCTCAAGCTAGCAAATCATGATGTTAGGGCAGGAATTGATTTTCAAGATGACCGGTCCCAGCCCCTCGGTGTGTAGATGAGGAAACAGGTCATGAAAGGGACAGGAACTTGCCCTAGTCACATGGCTAGGGATGGAAATTCAAGTCTGAGCGTCCAGGACACTGTCTCACTGCTCTTCTTTTGGTAGTTTTTCTCTCAGCACGGCTTGTCTCGGCTTCCTAAACTAGACTTGCAGCAAAGAGTAGTCTGAATCTGCCATGTCCCCAAGGCCTTTCCAACCTGCATCCAGAATTTCTGCAGGGGAAGTTAATCTGTTCAAATCCTCGTGGCTCCAGAAGTGCCTTCCCGAAAGAGAAGAAAACCATCACATGTATCTGGAGGGGGCTTCTGCCATCCTTCAGGGTTCCTGAGGGACTGAAATAGCCTTTCTTCTTGCCTGGGTTGTAGCCAATACCCTTCACCTTGGAATGATTTTTCTGCTTACCTTGTGCTGTCCCCTCGAGAGCTCTGAGTACAATCTAGGTGGTGAATTCATAGGTACTCACGGGGAAGCGGCACCATCTCCCTGGAAACTCTCACTTGGTTTGCTGCTGATTGTTAATCTTGTTCCAGGTTAGGAACTCTTGCATATATGGAAGCATGGCATTTTTGCATGCAGTTTCGTGTGCTCAGCCATGCATGGTGGCTCACACCTGTAATCCCAGAGGCTAAGGTGGGTGGGTTGCTTGAGCCCAGGAGTTTGAGACCAGCCTGGGCAACATGGTGAAACCCTGTCTCTACAAAAAAACAAAAACAAAAATTAGCCAGGCATGCTGGTGAGCACCTGTAGTCCCATCTACTCAAGAGGCTGGGAGGATCGCTTGAGTCCAGGAGGTCGAGGCTGCAGTGAGCTGTAATCCACTGCACTGAAGCCTGGGCAATGGAGTGAGACCCTGTCTCAAAAAAAAAAAAAAAAAAAAAAAATCATGTACTCATTGGTCCCCCAGGGGTTCTCAGGTTGGAAGCCTTGCTCAGCGGACTAACGATGGGAATGTCAGGCCAAGGAGTGGTTGGGATGGAGCAGGCAAAGAAAGAGGGAGCCGTCCGGGGCAGCTGGCAACGCCTCTTAGCGTTGGTGAGTAATAGACGCTCAAGAAATGCATGTTGAGTGAAGCCTTCGAAACATACAAAGTTCTCTGCCTCAAAGATTAAAGCACACAACACTTTTAGGCCAGCCGTTTTATATGAATTAGTCCTGAATTACAACACACGACACCCTATTGGAACCTCATCCACCAATCCCTCTGCCTTACCCTTGTAAAATGGGGATGATTCTAGTACTTCCTCACAGTGTGGGAAGTTCAATGAGTTAATACTGCAGAGTGCTTATAAAAATGCCAACAAATGTCTGGAGTGTGAGCTCTTGCCATTATTTATGGTGGTGGTGGTGGTCTGTTCTTAGCCAGTCTTCATTTCTTTGTCTTCTTCCCACCCATCTGGCGAATCACCATCACTGGAGAGATCCAGCCACCATCTCTGAGGGCCTGGCCTCAGCTGCAGGAGGGAAGGCACCCACAGAGCGGATTCCTGGTCACAATTTCTTGGGTCCGCCTCACCTCCAGGACCCAGTTGCCTGGTCTGTTTGTACTCCAGGGCTCCATGGCAGCTGTCTCAGTCTCCAGTCTGTCCCTCCTCAGGGGCCCCTCACACTCTAAGCAAATGGCCTCATGTCTGCCTTGCAGATGAAGGCAGAAAGCATCAGGTGGGAGCACTCTCAGCAGCCCTTCCTGTGTCTGCGCCCACATTTCCTCCTCCCTCCCTGTTCAAACGGATGTGCTCATTCCACAAGTCGTACCCCAGGTCCCTCACCATCTCCCTTCTAAGGGGACTTACTCTGTGGACCTTCTGTCTCCTGTATCTTTATGCTATGCTTCCCTAAACACCGTTTCCCTATAAAATTGAAACCTTTCCAAATGTTTCCCCCTTTAAGATGGGCAAGAGAAAGTTCTCTTTCTCACGGCTCCCCCTGGTGTCCTCCGTGTTCCTCTTTCACAGACACACTTCCTGAATGGGTTGCCCTCTGTCCTGAGTACAGCCACAGTAGTCAGGCCTTCTTGGCCCGGCCTCATGACAGCACCTGATGTCCTCTTTTCAACTACCCCTCTTTTCTTGGTTTATTGGCTAGGATAGGGTAGATGACACTGTAGTCACGACCCAGAAAATCTCGGTGGCTTACAAGGCCCAACAGCATCGTTTGCAGGGCCTACTGCAAAATGAAAATGCAGAGCCCTATTAAAAAATGACTGAGGATTTCAAGATGGTGACAGCAGAGCATTAAACCAAACCCAGGACCCTTCTCAGTGCCAGACATCCACGGAGCCAGCTCTGCTTACACCGAGGTTCATTTCTCACGCCACGTTTCCATTGCAAGTAACAAGAGGGCTTTCTGCTCAAAGCCACGTAGAGACCCATGCCAAGAGATTTAACATGTATTTATGATCTCAGAGACAAGGAATGACACTTGGGCTTGTCACATTTTTGCCTACAAGTGACACACATCACAGTTGCTTGCACTTTACTGGCAAGAAAAAATCACTCGGGTGTGTCTGAGTTCAAAAGGTGGGCACAGGGCAGGGCACTGGTAAAATAGCTTCCTACATGTGGTTTAACACCAGCTTTTCCTGGTTTCTCTGCCAGTCTGACCACTACTTGGTCTCCTTTGTCCGACTTTCCTCTTCTGCCCGTTCCTTCAAAGCTAGGGACCCTCATTCTCGGTCCCACCTGTTTTCATTCCCACGCTCCTGAAGCTTCAAATCCATCCATGTGCTGGTGCCTCCAAAATCCCCGTTACCCAGATCTCCGTCTGGATTCCCACTCCTAGTTCCATTTGGATTTCACAAAAGCACCTTAGACTCAGTATATCTTAAGCCAAACTTAAAAGTCTTCTGCCAAAGCCCCGCTCCCCTCCACCTGCCAAAATTGCTGCTTCTCAGAGACCTGTCTCAGTGAACTATCCGAACTGTCTGTTTCTCCTCCCCTGTCTGACCAGTCTTCAAATCCCACTAAGTCTGTCTCTGAAATATCTCCTTATCTCTGCAGCTACATCCCTTGAGCAAGTCAGCATCTGGCCTGAGCTACTGCAGTTACCTTCCCATTGGTCTCCCTGCATTCAGCCAGTCCCCAATCCAGTTTCAAATCTATAGCCAGAAATAGGCCATAATCCTCCTCTGCTTGAACTTCCTCAGTGGCTTCCCATTGCCTTGAAAACAGAACCCAGACTCTCTGTGGCTTCCACGGCATGTTCTACAGCCCTCCCTCATGACTGGGCATTTCCTCGTTCTGCCAAGAACTAGGTTCTCCAAGGTATTACCTCTAGGGTCCTTGGTTTGGAGTCAGGTCACATGTCACTTCCCCAGACGTCCCTCTGAGCACCCCAACATCAGCCTGTCCCCTTTTGCAATCATTACTTGTTTAACTGTCTTCCTCAGTCATATGAGCTCATTGATTGCAGCATCTGGGCACCCAGCACACCGTCTGCCATGCAGTTGGTGCTCACATATTTGTCAAATGAATGCTGAACTGATTAAGCACTCACTGTGTTCCTCTTTGTTTCCTACTAGGAACTTAATGTAGGTTTCCCCATTTGGTAGTCTTTATCAAAACATGTTAGGTGCTTACAAAGTGCCAGCAAGTCTTGCTGCTAGTGGATGCTGGACCAGGATTTGAACAGGTCTGTTTGACTCCAATGCCTGAGTTCAGCACTTCTCAAACATCAGGCAGTCACACGTAAGTGACCAATCATCCTGGATTCCCCTGGACTGAGAGGGTTCCTGGGACATGGGACTTTCAACACACAAAAAACAGGAATGTCCAGGGCATTCCCGGGACCATCTGTCACTCTATTCACCACTGTCACAATCTTTGCCACGTGTGTGTTAGTTACTTCATGTTCATATTTTTATATTTTATCAACTTGCTTTCACTTAACCTTATCCTAAAATGTAAATTGCAGCTTTTAATGGGCTCCTTACATTTTTTCTAATATGCATTTAAAAACAATTACTAAAATGAAAAGTGTTTCATCTGTGTATCACATAAAACCATCTCAAACATCCCCAGGCGTTGGCTTGCCACCCTCGGGGAAACCCTGGCCAACCCGTGCACTGCCCAAGGCCCAGGAACTGTTCTTCCTCCCTGCTTCTGGGCGCTCCCGGAGAAGCACTGTGTTGGCCCCTCCTGTAGCTGGAGTGTCAGCACTGTGCCTACTATGATATGTAGGTTAGCTCTTTCAGTGGCCACAGCCACTCCACGAAGGTGGTTATCACAAAGACCTAGATGAGCCACCTGAACTTGGGGAGGTGGGGACAATTGGTAAGCTGCTTGTCTGGGGCAACATGGATGGTGCTTGTCACAGTCGGGATATGAACCTGGGTCTGCCATGGTCTATCTCAGGCAAGGCCAAAAGCATGGGCATAGCTTCTTGGGCAGGCCTGGTTGATTTGGGCTAGCCTTGGAACTCTGCATCTGTCTTTTTCTCAAATATGGTCTACAGCTCTTGTCCTGAGCTCTTTGACCTCTGCCTTGACACTTCCCATCAACTGAAAACTGCCTGCATTCACACCAGGCTTCTCCAGCAGGTCCATTTATGGGACACTATAGAAAGTCCTGCCTCCGTAGAACCCACTCAGATAACCCGCTTTGCCGCTCAGCATAAGGGTATGTGCGCATGGCTTCACGGTATTCTCTGACTTCCTCTCCTGTGCAGGGCCAGGTCTAGGGTGAAATAAATGAGATTTCTGGAGCACGAAATGGAAGAGGCATCCAAGACATGCTAAGATTTTGAGAGAACAGCCCTGTCACTGGCTCTGAGATGCTTCAGTCTAGTTTATAGGGTTTAGTCCAGGGAAACTGGGGGTCTGGGAGGTCAAACTTATTAGCATAATGAAATATGTTTTCCTTCATTTTGTTGACATTTGCACTGATAGCACAAAAACAATGTTGCACCTTGGGGCAAATCAAGAACAATGGCAGCAGGCTGCATGACGAGTCCACTGCCATTTGATGGGGGTTTGAGAGAGCCTGAAGTGAAGATCTGGAACTGGAAAAGTGGAAACAGCTCTGAAAAACAGATTTTATGGAATTTGAGTCCAAAATGGTCAAATCAGCCGCCCACAGAAGTGTGTGGAATTTTCACTCTGTTGTCACATTGCTTAAAAGGCCATAAAGCTAAAGATTTACTTGGCTTAAGGAGGCTCCTCTTTCATCAGTTATTTCCTGGATGACACGGCCTTAGTGTGACACACCAAGTTCCACTCCACTGGAGGAAGAAGCCCTTCTCTGGCCTGCGTGTAGGTTGTAGAGATTTGGGGTTGAGGGGGCGATGATCAGGCCATATTGAAGCCTGGTGCCTTGTGAAGGGAGGACAGTCATGGTAAAGTGGCATAGAGGACAGACTTTGAAGCAGATGAGGATACTGAAGTCCATAAAAGAGAAACAATCTGAGACAGGCAAGCAGCAAAAATAAACCTGAGTTCATAGAGCAGCCGTATTAACAATAGTTAAAAGGTCAAAATAGCCCACATGTCCATCACTGGGTAAATGGATAATCAAAATCTGATGTATCTGTGCAATGGACTATTATTCAGCCATAGAAGTGAAGTACTGATAAATGGTACGACATGGATAAACCTTGAAAACATTATGCTGTGTGAAATGAGCCAGGCACAAGAGGTCACATATTGTATGATTCCAATAATATGAAATATCAAAAGTAGGCAAATCCGTAGAGAAAGAAAAGCATATCACTGGTTGCCAGAAGCTAAAGTGTGGGGAATTTGGAACAAGTACTTAATGGGTCCCGTTTGGGGATGATGAAAATGTGGTGGAACTTGATAGAGGTGATGGCTGCACAATACTGTACTAAATGCCTCTGAATTGTACGCTTTTAAATAATTCATGTTTTGTGAATTTTACCTCAATAAAACAAAAACACTGAAGTGACAGCAAGGAAAATTACCAGGAAGAAAGGCAGACATTACATAATGATGAAAGAGTAAATTCACCAAGAAGACATAATCCCAAATGGGTATGCACTAAACAAAAGAGCTTCAGAATACATGAAGCAAAAGCTGATAGAATTGTAAAAAAAAAATATACAGATTCTCAACTATAGTCAGAAATGTCTTCAACACCCCTCTCAATATACAGAAAATCTGTAAGGATATGACAAACTTGGACAATACTATCCATCATCCTGACCTAATTGACGTTTATAAAACACTTCACCTACTAGCACTAAAATACACATCATTTTCTAGTGCACATTGAAGATTTACCAAGATAGATTGTGTTCTGGGCCATAAAACAAATCCCAATAACTTTTAAAAGATTCAAATTGTGCAAAGTATATTATCTGACAATAACGGAATTAAACTAGAAATCAATGACAGATAACCTCTGGTATTTGGAAATGAAATAACCCACTTCTAAATTACTTACTGGTCAAAGAAGAAATTAAAAGGAAAATTGAAAGTATTTTGAAATGAATGAATATAAACACACAAAATCTCAAAATTTGCAGTCAGCAGCAAAAGTAGTACACAGAAGAAAACTTATGGCACTAAAAGCTTATATTAGAAAAGGTCTCAAATCAGTGACCTCAACCCTTATCTTACGAAAACAGAAAAATGAGAAAGTAATCAAATCCAAAATAAGCAGAAATAAAGACACACTAAAGAGTAGAAATCAGTGAAAAAGAAAACAGAAATTTTATAGAGGAAATTAGCTGGGCATAGTGGTGGGCACCTGTAGTCCCAGCTACTTGGAAGGCTGAGGCAGGAGAAGGGCGTGAACCCGGGAGGTGGAACTTGTAGTGAACCGAGATCGCGCTGCTGCACTCCAGCCTACGCGACAGAGCGAGACCCATCTCACAAAAAAAAAAAAGAAAAGAAAAGAAAATTTATAAGTAGCCAAATATAGTTCTTTGAGACCAATAAAATTCATAAGCCTCTCATGAGTTAAACCAGGAAAAAAAAAAACAAAACAGAAGTCACAAATTACTAACATGAGGAATATGAGACGTGGTAGAACTACAGAATCAACAGAACTTATAAGGATAGTAAGGGAGTACTATCAACCTTTTATGCCAATGCATTTGACAACTTAGAATAAATAACATATTCCTTGAAAGACACAAAGTACCTGAGGGAGTGATGTAAGGTGCTCATCTCTGTTTTACCTAACTTGGAATTCAGGCCAGAAGAGCAGTGAGCATCACTCAGAAATTCTTCAAGCAGAACTAACAACCCTCAGACACCTGGGGCCAAAGATAATAGTTGAAACATACAATAGACTGCCTGTGTCAAAACTGGGGAAAATTTCTTTGGGAAATTAGAATATTCAAAGCAGCCATTTATACTGGGGGAATTTAGAAAGCCACACATGTGCCCAGGGCAAGACCCATGCTCAGAAAAGACCTAAATTTTCACCTGGGGCTTATTCCTAGACATAGGGCAAGCCATAGTGCAAAGAAAATACCTAAGTGTTAAAGGAGGGTCCTAGGACACAGTGAATTTGCAAGGCCTGGGAGAGATACTTTTACTTTTTGTCTGTTTGTTTTAGCTCCTGGCATTCAAAGAAATCTGTCAAAACACTAGCTGAACACAAGTGACCAACCCAACAAGAATTATTACAGTCTTTCCAATAATATTTTGAGTAAGTCACTAAACAAATGGACTACTGTGTCCTTCACCAATTAAAAACAAAACCAAGGGGGGCGGAGCAAGATGGCCGAATAGGAACAGCTCCAGTCTCCAGCTCCCAGCGCCAGCGACACAGAAGACCGGTGATTTCTGCATTATCAACTGAGTTACTGGGTTCATCTCACTGGGGAGTGCCGGACAATCGGTGCTGGTCAGCTGCTGCAGCCCGACCAGCGAGAGCTGAAGCAGGGCGAGGCATCGCCTCACCTGGGAAGCGCAAGGGGGAAGGGAATCCCTTTTCCTAGCCAGGGGAACTGAGACACACAACACCTGGAAAATCGGGTAACTCCCACCCCAAGACTGCGCTTTAAGCAAATGGGCACACCAGGAGACTATATCCCACACCTGGCTGGGAGGGTTCCACGCCCAGGGAGCCTTCCTCATTGCTAGCACAGCAGTCTGCGATTTAACCGCAAGGCAGCAGCGAGGCTGGGGGAGGGGCGCCCGCCATTGCTGAGGCTTAAGTAGGTAAACAAAGCCCTGGGAAGATCGAAATGGGTGGAGCTCACAGCAGTTCAAGGAGGCCTGCCAGCCTCTGTAGACTCCACCTCTGGGGACAGGGCACAACTAAACAATAACAACAACAACAACAAAAAAGCAGCAGAAACCTCTGCAGACGCAAGCGACTCTGTCTGACAGCTTTGAAGAGAGCAGTGGATCTCCCAACACAGAGGCTGAGATCTGAGAACGGACAGACTGCCTGCTCAAGCGGGTCCCTGACCCCTGAGTAGCCTAACTGGGAGACATCCCCTACTAGGGGCAGACTGACACCCCACACCTCACACAGTGGAGTACATCCCTGAGAGGAAGCTTCCAAAGCAAGAATCAGACAGGTACACTCGCTGTTCAGCAGTATTCTATCTTCTGCAGCCTCTGCTGCTGACACCCAGACAAACAGGGTCTGGAGTGGACCTCAAGCAATCTCCAACAGACCTACAGCTGAGGGTCCTGACTGTTAGAAGGAAAACTAACAAACAGGAAGGACACCCACACCAAAACCCCATCAGTACGTCACCATCATCAAAGACCAGAGGCAGATAAAACCACAAAGATGGGGTAAAAGCAGGGCAGAAAAGCTGGAAATTCAAAAAATAAGAGCGCATCTCCCCCTCCAAAAGAACGCAGCTCATCGCCAGCAACGGATCAAAGCTGGACGGAGAATGACTTTGACGAGATGAGAGAAGAAGGCTTCAGTCCATCAAACTTCTCAGAGCTAAAGAAGAAATTACGTACCCAGTGCAAAGAAACTAAAAATCTTGAAAAAAGAGTGGAAGAATTGATAACCAGAATAATTAATGCAGAGAAGGCCATAAACGAACGGACAGAGATGAAAACCATGACACGAGAAATACGTGACAAATGCACAAGCTTCAGTAACCGACTCGATCAACTGGAAGAAAGAGTATCAGCGATTGAGGATCAAATGAATGAAATGAAGCGAGAAGAGAAATCTAAAGAAAAAAGAAGAAAAAGAAATGAACAAAGCCTGCAAGAAGTATGGGATTATGTAAAAAGACCAAATCTACGTCTGATTGGGGTGCCTGAAAGTGAGGGGGAAAATGGAACCAAGCTGGAAAACACTCTTCAGGATATCATCCAGGAGAACTTCCCCAACCTAGTAGGGCAGGCCAACATTCAAATTCAGGAAATACAGAGAATGCCACAAAGATACTCCTTGAGAAGAGCAACTCCAAGACACATAATTGCCAGATTCACCAAAGTTGA